>NC_083613.1:15912712-16085212 GCF_963584025.1 Labrus mixtus
CTTCATATTTCGCTTGTTTCTCTCACAGAGGTGTGCGAGGTGGACTGCGGCAACCACGGCGTCTGCTACGGCGGTGTGTGTCGTTGTGAGGAGGGCTGGACGGGAACCTTGTGCGACCAGAAGGCCTGTCACCCGATGTGCAGCAAGAACGGTGTTTGCAAGGAGGGCAAGTGTGAGTGTGACCAGGGCTGGACCGGAGAGCACTGCAATATCGGTGAGTGGATCACACACACACACACACACACACACACACACTCACAAAGACAGTACAGGGGGGAAAAAGAGCATCTGAACATGGAAGTTATCACTCCACATGCAAGTGTTTAACCAAATCTTTGTCACTGGTGTCCCTAACTTTCTTTTGATGTCTGGAAAATCATTACTATTCTTTGTGCAAACTGACTCTGTTTTTGTTTGCCAAGTTGTGTTGCAGAATCAGGCATGACGTCATGATTTACCTCCTTAATGGTTTGGAGAATTTGCAGGAGCTTCCTTAAACCTGAAAAAAAAAAAAAAAAAGTAATGTTAGCCATGACATTTAAATGTAGTCTCTCTTTTCTTCATTTGTTCTACCAGAAGAAGATTAGCACAATGTTGCTGCTCATTAAATGGATGTCCATGTTTGTGTAGGATTCTGCTGTGGTTCAATAAAAACTGAAGCGACTTTAGTGGTGCAGGTGGAAATGAAGGTTGTAAAAAAACATAATTATCTGTTAGAATGTATTTTGGTTGGCCATCGCTCGGAGAAATACACTCAACTTGTTTTTTTAGTACCTGAGGTTAGTGTAATAGGCCGTCTCAGTCTGCAGCTCGACAAAAAGCTGCGTCTCTTCAGGTCATTTCTGCCTCTAATTACTCCTGAAATCTCTTTAAACAATGAAACACTTCTTCTGCTTGTGAGAGGAATGAGGCAGAACTAAAACAGCAAAGTTGTAGCCATAAGACTGAAACATGTGATGGTGCCCAGCAGATCAGAGACAAAAGATAAAGTTGAAATATTAGCTCAATAATAGTGAATGAATTCAGGTGATTGTCTGATGAAAGCAACAAATAAACTTGGAAAAAGTCCTTATATGGAACAACGAGGGAAAGAGAAGAGGACTTAAGAGGGTAGATTATTGGAAAATCAGAGAGGAGTTGTAACAAGCACAGGTGTGTGGATAATCGAGGGATCAGGAAATGCAAACTGAAGCTACAGGAGGGATTAATCTTTCTCATGAAACAAGAAAAGTAATGCTACAACACAGAATGTTAAAAAAGACTGATATAAACACTACAGTAGATGCAGAGACGTGACACAAACAGATATGATAAATATATTTTATTATGTCAGCTTAAAGAGCTCCCTCTCCGCTCTGAGTCCGTCAGCTACACTCTGCTGAGCCCACACTGCAGAGCCCCACGTGGGCCAAGTCTGCTCTGATTGGTCGGCCTGTCGACTCTGCCGTAATTGGTCAGTCACTCAGCACGGTTCTCGGAAATGTCCCGCCTCTTTTACCATATTGGGAATGCAGCCACTGGCTCCGTCCGAGGGGAGCAAAAACATTAGCACCTTAGCACTACTGTGCTACCACAGGCTACGGCATATTGTGGGCGTGCTACAGAAGTTAACAGGCATACAACATGAGCTGCTGGGTTTGCCACAACGAGCCAATGGGCTTAGATCAGTGATATCACACTGACAATGACGTCGGACTGAGAAATTTTTATCGAGGGGGGCTAGAACCGAGTACTAATGCTACAGCTAGCAGGAGGACGTAGGAGAAGCTGCGTTTCCGCGGACTTTGAATTTTTGCACATAGATGTGACTAAACATGCACAGGACACTTGGAAAACACACTAAAGGGCATATAAAACCAGAAGAAGCATAATATGGGACCTTTAAAACTCAAACAGAGTTAAGAGAAAAGAAAGTACACCTTTTTGGGGCTGAACTTACGTCACAGTTTCCTCAATCGATTCGGATTTGGCTGAATCCAAAGATACAAAAATGCTAAATGTCTAACAGGCAAACAGAAGCTCACAGAAGCTCAGCATTCAGCCATCAAAACTTGAAAAGACAAAAAGCCGTTTTTTTATTGTAAAACTGCCTTGTTACTAGTTTTAAATAATATGTTGTTTTTTTTATGAGAGGGAAATATCTTAGCCTTTAAGAAAATTAAAGACCTGACGAAATCCTTACAGTCCATTAAAACGAGCTAAATCTCTAACAACAAGCTAGCAGCAGCATCCCAGCCTGCAGCTCCGCTCCGACTATGTAAATGAAAAGGTGTTTGTTTTTTCTCTTACATGAAAGTGCTATATTCAGTGTTCTCTCCTGGTTTTAATTACCAGCTTTATTTGTTTTTGAGTATTGGCGTCCTCTGTGGATAATCAGGCTCATGTTTAAAACATTGGGTGATAACTCGTTTTGTTACGCTTACAGCCTTCAATGTTGTTACTTCCGATTTGCTTTGTTCACAATCATACAGCTAAATACATTTTAATATGTTCAACCAACAAAATATCAGACAACTCGTGGTCTTCTCAGCTGCTGATTCCAATCATTAACTATTAAAGGCCAGCCCCGTATTCCTGCAGAACACAGGTTACATTTTCCAAAGGCAACATGGATGAACCCAATACACACAGTACATATAGTATACATCTACGTAGATACATTGCTTTATGCATATTTTGTATAATTTACCTGGACTGTTTCTTCATTTAAAACAGATCAAACCTCTTAGGGAGCACTCTTGTTTTCTGTTGATGCATCAAGTTTTCCACGTTTTATTATTTGCAGCCCTGACAGTGGTAATGTGATTTTTTGAGTGAGAATCTGTGGCGAGTGTAGAAACCTTGTCCTGTTGTGTTGTGATAGTCAAACAGGGAACCGCACACTGAGCAGCGGGGCCTTTGTGGCAGCTCCAGCTCTTCACCAAACCCCACACTTAAAAAGCTATTTGTTGTCAAACAGACAGACAGCTACAGTAACGCTGGGAAAGAGCGACAAATTGGCTCCAGTTATTGTCGGTTCTAAGCACACACATGGAAGGATGCACACACACACGCACACACACACACACACACACACGCACACACACGGAGAGGGATGCTGAGAGTAGTGAGATGAGGAGGAATCCAGTTAAAGTGCTCAGCCAACAAACAGTGTGTTTGTTTAGACGGAGAGGATTCATTTTCTTCTTCTGTCTCTAAACATCACATGAATGCCTCGTGTTGGAGTCCACTGGAAACTCTGACGTCACCGACCAGTCTGTTCCAAGTTCAATAATTGGATGTTTTTACATTTCAGCATGGAAAGAGCCGCGCTAAAGCCACAAGACACAAGACAATAATATTCATAACTGTTGGCTTGTGTAGCCTGAGATTCTGTTTGGTCTTTGTTTGCTTCTGAATCTTTTCTTACCTGCTGAATCCGTTTCGGCCTGTGTATCCGGACTAAACACTTTCTTTCTATCTACCTTTTCTTCTGTACTTTTCTTTCCTTCTTAAAGCTCACAACCCGGACATTAGAGTAAAAGGTACTGTACTCTTTTCCTCTTCTTCCCCTCATCACCAGCTTTTCCTCTCCCTCCCTCCCTCCTCTGCTTTTGATTTCTTCCTGTGTTAACGAGCTGTGGCTGAAGAGGATGGCGACTTTGATTTGAATCATTTATGAAGAAGGATTTTGTTTTAGATATCTGGTTTTGTTTCCTTCTCCTCCCCTCCATCCTTTTGCCATCTCTGATAACATGCATCATTACTGTGGCTTCCAACATTTACAGGCTTTGTGTCTGTATCTTTTGCAGAAAAATGAACTTTAACCACTTATTTTTACGATTCATTTGATTTCCCCGTCAGGTCCTACATTTGGTTGTTTTGAGAAAGTATACAATTAGAATTATAATTGTCTTCACTGCTTGTTTTCAATGACTTATGATGTATTTCTCTTCTGTTTGTTGTCTGTTGTCCTCCGAGGTTGTTTCAGTGTTTAAGACTTTGATCGGTTTCCCTTTTTCATGATCACTAACAGCGACAGGGCCAACTTTCATTTGTCTAAAAACCCTTTAGTGGATTAACAGTGCGTGTTTAGTGTTGTTTACCATGATAGAAGTTACAAAAACAATACAGTTTCATTCGTCCTGATTGTTTCACGGGTCCTGGACTTTCGTCCAATGTTCAACTCCCACGTGAAACCGACAGTCAATGTTTACATCTGTTGAGAAGTCAATGACAGTCAGCGTCTTTTTAAGCTACCAAGAGAATGTTTTGTATTACACCTGAATCCTTAAGTATCTTTTATCAGCTGTGAGGAGCTCTTTCTGTAGATAAACTGGTACGTCTTACATTTAGTCTTTGACGAGCCCTTAGTGGCAGTTTCTACAGGATCTGTGTGCGCCGCGGACGCACATCCTGTAGATCCTGTGGCGGTTTTGATAAGTGGGCAAAGCATGAAGCTAAAGTTAAACAACCAACAGCAATATGTCAGTCAACTGAATGTGTCCCAGAACAAACTCTAACCCAAGCATTAGAAGAAGTACATCAGTAGTACAGTATAGCCTATCAAAGGGGCGTCCCTGGTGTCAGCTGAGATGGAAAAAGAGCCGCGTTCATATCTGTACCAAAACCTTCCCCACATTCTGAGAAACTGTTCCCACATTTTACTACATTTACAAAACTGTTCCCACATTTTTCAAAACAGTACCTAGAGATGCGAATCAGCCGGCACGGATTGTAAACCATGTAAAGGATTTTAAAACGGAAAGTTAAGATGGACACATAGCTCAGCTGACTCCAGCACCGGTTTGCAGCAGCAATGCATTAGTTCAGACATAATCTAGTTTGAACATAATTTTGACCTGATGACAGAGTTCACGCTTTACTTTCTACTGAGGTGTTGCACCAGCTGAAATAGTTCTAACGTTGTCATGAATTATAACTTCAGTCTTACACCTACAGTACCTCCTCGTAGGTGTAAAGTCCTCCATTAAATACGGTTGCTAAATAGATTTTACCACTACATGTCACTGCTGTTATTTCACACACGCTGTAGATTAAGGTTGCAGCTGTGCTTTATAATACTTGAAATACATTTTCGTCGCTGTTTTTGGATTTCCCGACAGTTAATCAAAGCTAATGGGGGACATTTAGTTCACGAGAGGTAGCACTGTGATAAACACGGCATTAAAAAAATGATTTTCACTGATTGGCTGCAGGAGGTAAAAACGTGTGTTTCAATATTTTGGTTAGTTTTTACCTTGCACTCTACCAATTAAGATTGACCCTACATCTCTGTGGTGCAACTAAATAATGACACACAGGAAGTTAGGACTGAACTAGACTCAAGTAGAGTGTGGACCCATAAGACAAACCATGCACTCAGCTGGTGCAGCAGGCCACAGGGGGCCTCCGTACCTAAAACAATGTTTGCAATAATCATATGTATTATTCTCTATAAAGGTTTGGTATTGACAAAAACATCATCCTGTCTCTGATTAGATGATAACTTAGAATCTATTCTTGTTGATTTTGAAAACCTTTTATGTTTTTTGTTTTCGTTTCTTTCTCGGTTGCCTTTTGTCCTCTCCCCCTCGTGTGTGATTTCAATGTGAATGAAGACAAATTGAATGAACTGCTCGTTTTGTACCCTGTGAAGGCTCTCCTGCAGTGTTATTGCACTCCCTTGATCCCATCTCTGTTCTTCCTCTCCTCCTCCTCCTCCTCCTCCTCCTCTTCCTTTGGCTGCCATTTCCATCTGTCCATCACAGAGAGTATATTTGGCAGTGCTGCTTTTGTTTCGATTTACTTTTTTTCCCTAATTTTCCTCCCTCTCTCCCTCGTGCCCTCTCCTATTCTCAGGATATAAAGGTAATTCATACCAAAGACTCAATAAAGGCCTTTCTGTCCCAAAATACAACCACTTCACACTTTCCTTTTTGACTTCCTTTGGTTCTGATTTATTCCATTTGGTGTCACTTCTCCTGTCTGCTCCTTTTTTTTTACTTTCAGTCTTTATAAACTCTCGCTTTATCTGTTTTTTTTATTTTTTTTTATGGTATTATTATTTTATACTTCTGTTCATTCTGAGGTATCAGTGTTGGGTTTGTTTCTTTCTGGTCACATCATTTTTAACCCTGTTTCTCACACACAAAAAAAAACACACATGAAGACACACACGACTCCATGTTTCGTCTTGCATCCACGAGCCTGATATATCTGTTTGTGTAATTTTAGCCAGCTGCTGTCCCCCTGTCCTCTGTCTATCTCCACTTTCCTGTCTTTCTCTATTCTCCATCTTTACATCCATCCCTCGTTCTGTCTCTCCAAACTGGGCTTTGCTTGGGTCTGATATTCACTGTTTATTGATCGGTCTATCTGATTGTCTACTCTGTGATCGGGGAATGTCAAGCAGAGGCAGAAAGTATAGCCTTCGGAGGCATGTCGTCCAAAGCACCCTGTCCTCCCTATACTTTGTGCACTGTGTATCTGTCTACCTGTTGTGTTTTCACATGGATTCTACCTGTGATTTGGTTTGATTTCCACCGACTAGCACGCCAACACTTAAAGAAATTATTCATCCAAAGCAGAAAAACACGTTTGTCAGATTTGGTTCGACTCTATTTTGTTAGAAAACTTTGACATTTTAACTTTCTACAAATATTTAGCTTCTACAGAAGCCCTAAGCGGTCATGCATCCATAGGTTTGAGCATACTCCATTTTCCAGTGATGATGAGTCATTTCTGGTTGTTTTTTCTCTCAATCTCTGAGTTATTTATCTCAGGTTAACAAAGCTTGTTTTCCCAGGAAAACGGGATGATTTTCTGATGATCTAGAAAATAAAAACAACACGCTGGTCGCTTTAATGATTGATTTTTGTTTTGTGCCACATGGGGCCTCCGTACCTTTCTAAACTTGGGGTCTTGAGCAAAAACAGATTGTTTGCCATTAGCAAATCTATTATTCTCTATCCAAATAGTTTGGTTTAGATCACAGAATCATCCAGTCTTTGATTAGATGATAATTTCTTACTTTAGAATCCACTGGTTTTTTTTTCAAGATCTCCATTTATTCATCTCGTATCCTCAAAGTTGCAAAAGCACAAAACAGAAATCAACCATTACAGCGACCAGCATGTTGTTTTGTTTCCTAGATCACCAGAATTGTTTCCAGTTTTCCCGGGAAAACCAGCTTTGTTAACCGGCAATAAATAACTAGATATTGAGACAAACACAACCATAAATGACTCATCATCACTGGAAAGTGGAGTACGTAAAATCAAAGGATGCATGTCCACTTAGGGCTTCCGTAGATTTCCGTTTTGTTTTTGCTCGTTTGCCTCTACACCTGTTTTTCATCATCTGATTTTGATCAAATAACATGTTTCTTCCTTATTGATGAAAACTATTCTCTTGAATCAATTTCTAACTGCAGCACACAGTGAACTTTGTCCATGGTTCATGTGAAACTACAACATCAGTGCATTTCACCTGAGGCTGACTGTCTGTCTGTCTGTCAGTCTGTGTCTCTCTTACACGTGGATTAATGTTTCGACCTGTTTTATTTGTCGATCGATCTGTCTTTCAGTCTGTCAGTCCATCTGTAGGAGAAAGCTTCATCACTCAGGGCTGTCACACACATTAGGCTTCAACCAATGCGTCTCTTTGAAGTGTTTCTGAAGGTGTTTTTGGACTGAAGCTGCTGACAGTGAGTGTTTTCTGCTGACATGACAAAGGTTCAAATTTAATGCCAAAAAGAAGCGCAGAGTGTTTCCTTGAACCTTGTGAAAAAGCCTTTAAAAAAGTGTTGAGACTTTGCTGGGACAGTCGAACTCAAGTAAACTGCAGGATTTTTCTCTTTAGAGTGGTATGATCCATTTCACTAAAAACTACAAATCCCACTCTTGCATCCAGCAAATTGCTCTGTGGATGGAAAGTATAGCAGCCACTTGAGTTACGAGAACATCAAATCAACTGAAGAGACAGCACACAATGTGTACGAGTCTGTAGCACAGCCTGAGTTTCCACTGGTCCTCGGTCAGAAAACAGTCCTAAACCAAAACATTTTTTTTTACAGAGAAAGCATACATGTTTATTGGAATGAATGAATGAAGCCTTTATTGCCCCTAGAGGAATTTGTCTTGCACCGTAGAGCATAAAATCATAAATGACAAAAGACGTCAACAAAGAAACAGGACAGCACATAAAACTTTTTTTTTTTTTTTTTTTTAAATCCTTAGAAATAAACCATGAAAACAAGAAAAAGAATGTCAATCAATGTCAGCAAGTTCAATACAGTGCAGAGTGTTGAATTCAGACTAATAAGCCAATAAATGCTCCATGGTACAAAACTTTTGAGAAACAGATAAACTTACCCTAACCTGACAGTCCATTTCTTAAATTTATTGTCATATCGAAGTGTTGGTTCATTATTAAAACTCTTTTTGCATCAACACTACAAGCCTACAACTATTTCTCTCCACCCTTTTTTTCGAGGCTGAACCTAGATTGTATTATGTGTTGTTATTTTGTCAGATGTGTTATCTGAGAGAGAGCTTCAGTGTGGCGTAGGAGGATTTCCCTCAGCTGTGTGAAACCTGCAGTGAACCTGCATCATGCCTGCAGGGGCTGCCAGATCACCTTCGAGCTGTTTCTGACGTTCACTGGAGATTCACCGTCCCATGATGCTCTCCTTCTGTTTCACAGGCTTTTCCAAGTTTAAAGGGAAACACTGAGCATGTTGTTGTTTTGGCATTAAATTCTTCAATGTAAAAGCAATATTGATTCCTTCTGAGCTCCTTCTGAGCTCCTTCTGTCAGAAGCTTTAGAACAAAACTATTCTAAACCTGTGCGTTGGTTGAAGCCTATTTCACACCCTGACAGCCAGCCGTGACCCCTCCCTCCCACCTACTCTGCTCTAACTTTTCTAACCGTCTGTCTGTCCCCTGTCTCAGAGGGTTGTCCAGGTCTCTGCAACAACAATGGTCGCTGCACCCTGGAGGCTAGTGGCTGGCACTGCATCTGCCAATCAGGATGGAGAGGGGCCGGGTGTCACGTAGCCATGGAAACGCTTTGCACGGACGGCAAGGACAATGAAGGAGGTTAGTTGAATTGTATATGTTGCATCCCAAGAAGTCAGGGAAATCTAAACACTGATTTGCTTTTGCTGGTGTTGACATTTTTTGGACTCATGAATATGCAAGTGACGCAAATTTCATATAACTTACCTCGTTCTTGGTTAGCTTGCATCTCCCACTTTAAGTTTTGTGCTTGCAATCGATTACCTTTTTTTTTCTTTTGAAAAAGAGGAAAATGTACTTCCTGTTTAGCCTGAACACAGCTTCAGGAGAACTTCATTTGATGGTTGCATATACGTAGTGATGAATGGCCATATCAACATATAAACTTTCCCCCTACAAACATTGGTTCGAGTCCAATGCATTGGATTTGGTCAAGCATCATAACTTCACAAACTTCATGTATGTAACAAAATAGCACACTTATTTGAACCCAGGTATTTTGTCTTACACAAAACCAAAAGATTTGTTGCCTAACTTACTCAGACTGCGACCGTTTCACAATGTTAACCAAGTGTTCCATGTTTGTCCTGTACCTTGCTATGAAGTACATACCCCATGTACAATTTAGATTCAAGCAACAAAATCAGTTCTTCTAAGATAATGAAGACAGCCAATGTTTTTTTAAGTGTGGCAGCCTTTTCAGTCTTCTACTTCTTATAAACCTTTACTCAGGTTTTACCAGGTTCAAGGAAGCCTAATCTTAAGTGTTTGTTTACATTATCTTTAATTATAAAATTCTAAACAATATGTTCAGCCAGCTAATGTTACAAACTCATAAGTATCTTTATCATTTTCAGCTCCAAACATCAATTACCTCAAGGCTCCATGAATGACTTTTTAAAAGGAATGGAACCTACCGTGTATAAAATGCAAGCTTCACTTTTTTTGTACCTGCAGCAGGTGTTTAACTAAATCCATTCAAGCTGCTGCTCGTCAGCTGCCAGAGGAAGGCAGAAAATGTAGCCTTAACCTTAATGAGGCAGTGAAGTGAAAAGGCTGCTGAACAACAGTCAGAGTTTAGATGGAGGTAAATCACTGGCAATTTTTAGAAGGCAGATACTGTGGAGGAAGAGAAAGGTACAGCAGAAAAATATAAATCAAAAAGTGTAATACTTTAGAAGTGAATAAAAGCCTGGAAATAGTATTTATAAAAACTCTGTATTTAAAGCACTGCTATCAGAAGTTTATGTCTACATTGAGTGACAAACCTAAACCAGGACCAGCAGCAGAGCAACTGTGGGAATGAAAAATATTTAAATATCCCTGGAATTAAAATGTTTGTTACGACAGAATCTACACATTACGACAGAATTAATCAGATTTGAACAAAAAGAAATTCCAACAACTTCGAACAATTAAAATGAAAAAACATTTCCCAATTCAGAATAAACGTCACCTCATGATATGAAAAATAATCAGTGGGTTTACAAAAACACTTCAGCTGTCAACACTTCAGGGTCAATTCTAGCTAACTAGCATCTGCAGCTAACATTACCCCAAGGAACAAAACAGAAGCTGATTGACTTTTGTGGCCAGCCCCAAGTGGACACTAGAGGAACTACAGTTTTAGCACTTCTGCGTTGACTTTCAACACTGGAGGTTGCCAAGGTCCTGCCCGCCCACATTTACAATAAGCATCCTTGTTGCTAGAAGAAGCAACACATGAACTGCTCCAGCTACATCATCAACTCTCCCTCATTTTTGTGCATTAGAGAAGTAGAACAGTTCAATTTAACGGATTAGCTTTAAACCACTAAGATGCACAAACCGTGACAGATTAACACATAACGCAGTGAAGGCCAAAGGCCAGTTCTACGTGTACAGGTATATATGAGCCATTTTCCAAATTTTTTTTTTTTTTTTGGTTAATTATTTTAACAACTTTTACTTCACAAATGTGAATATTTTATACATTTCAAATCATCAGGAAATGAATGAATAATCATGAAAAGAAAGAAAGGAAAGAAGACACAGGACTCAGGGCAAGTGTGTGTGTGTGTGTGTGTGTGTGTGTGTGTGTGTGTGTGTGTGTGTGTGAGAGAGAGAAAGAGTGAGTGTGTGTGTGTGTGTGTGTGTGTGTGTGTGTGTGTGTGTGTGTGTGTGTGTAACGGTAGTCCCCTGTGCCTGCTCACCAGATGTACAACTGGCTTTCATAAACTAACAGGGATAAATAGCAGCCAGTATATTATTACATAGCCTTACATACCTCCTTCATCCTTCTATCTCTCCATCTGTCTTCCCTCCTCTCCTCTCCTTATCCCTCCTTTCCTTCCTAATCTCTCTTCTCTTTCTCTGTCATTGCATCCTCTGCTCTTCAATCCCCCCCGTCTCTCTGTCTTTATTATTCCTGCCTGCAGATGATAAACACAAACTGCAAAAATCTAGTACATAGCTCCAATTTTCCGTCATTCATCAATTCCTCCGATTTCTCCCAATCAAGAAAGAAAGGAATTTTTTTTTTTTTTTCCCTCTTTGATTTTCGTCAGTCTTTCCCCTCATGTTTATTCTTCAATTTACCACATCTTTCTGTTGGATAACCATTTTTAGCATTTTTACATAAAACACAACAATATCTAGTTTCTCCTCTGATTCCTCCCCCGTGAAGAGCGTACATTTATCCATCCTACAAATCAATCATTGTTAAAACATGAAAGGATAAGCACATTAAACAGTTTAAGAAGTATGACAGCAAAACTTACCAAACTCTGACTTCTGTTTTATTGTTGTTTGTTAAAATATTTTTGTTTAATTAAAAAAAAAAGTTGCTTTAATTGTAATAATGGTGTTTTTTTTATTTTTTATTAATCCAAACTACTTCAACATTCAAGACCATTTTAGCTGTCGAATAATACTAGTACTTAATAAATATAATTTAACATATCATTTCTATACGGACAGTATGTAAATACCGCCAGCAGGGGGCTCTCAATCAAAACAAAACAAAAGATGATGTTGAGGCTGGCGGGGAATCATGGGAGTGATTCTCTGTCTGCTGCTACACCTCTCGATGAAAACAAACTTGAGTTGACCATAGTCAAGTCGAACGGGTGAAAGTGACCTGAGGAAGAGAATATGTTTTAAGTATAATTTACATGATGTTTTTTTTATCACAGCAGCACATACAGCAACAGAAGCAGTTCCCGCTTCCTTATGCAGCCATTTTTGACGTAACATCCAGTGTTTCCACGGCAACGATAAACATGTCACGTCTTTCATGGCGTGTCTTTTATAGAATTTAAATTATAATACCATACTCCAGCCTTTCAGGATGATAATAACTGTGTTTGTGTGTTGTAGACGGGCTGGCGGACTGTATGGATCCAGACTGCTGCCTGCAGCCGTCCTGTCAGAACCAGCAGTACTGCAAAGGATCACCTGACCCCGGGGAGGTGCTCAGCCTATCCCCGTCCTCGCTGGCTCCTCAACAGGTATAAAAACATAAATAGAAATAAAGTCAACTTTGAACCATCCCTGGTAAAAACTACTTCAAAATAAATGTTGTGAGGAAGCAGCGTTTGTCTTTACATTTTTAAATTGTATTTTTCTCAGGCTGCTCGGTCTTTCTACCAGCGTATTCACTTCCTGCTGGGTCCTGAATCCACTCAGGTCGTCACTGAGGAGAGTCCCTTCAATAAAAGGTAAGCAGGGTGTCCATAGCAACACCTGTGTGGGCTGTAGTGAGTGTGTGTCACATCATTAGAGATACCTTATTGGAAATACATCGGTTTACTGTCGTGCAATTGGAGCAAAAAGGCAAATATACAAAACCTGTTGCAGTACCTTTCCTACCTTTCTGATATGTTTCTAGATATTTAGGGAAGGATATTGCTGGACAGTTTTAATTGGGAAAAAAAATGTTCACTCAGCTGCAGAATAGAAAATAAGAGAAGGAAAAGTTAGGAAAAAGTGATTTAGAAAATCTTTAAAAAAGTCGAATAACTTCAGAGACCGTGTGGTTTAGATGGTGAGTGAAATATTAAAACCATCAGGAATGAGGTCCAAAGCCAGGAAAGAGGATAAACTTCATATTTTATCATGTAAGTAATGTTTCCTTCAGCAGGGAGGACGACGCCTGAGATAGATTTCCGCTGTTTCTGGCTTCTGTTACGTGCCGTATAGAAAGGCTTTCCATACACAGAGAGGGCGGAGAAAATGACTTCCTGTTCTTCTATACGAACCCTGTCGTTTTTCATCGCAGTGGGATCAGGGATAAAGTGTGTCGTCTCTTTGTTTTCTTTCTCTAGTTGTGATAGTCATAATGTTGGAGCCTGCAGGTCAGAGCTTAGCCTGCTTTAGTCTGCGGTTAGATTAGCAGCTGCAGCTTTCTGTCTGCTCCAATAGCAACCAAAAGATGGAGCGAGGCGAAGATCTTGATACGGAGAAGTCTGCTTTTTCACCCTCTCGCAGAAAACCCATTTCTGCCTGACTGTGCCTCAGACATGCCATTCATTTAGTATGATAATAGAGAGGGAGAAGGTGGCGGTAGTGAAAGGCAGAGCGAGCGACTGGAAAGAAACATGACGGCAATTCTGCTTGGCCATTTTTCTGTGATTGTCACATTTTTTCTGCGAGCCTGAATGTTTCATAGGAGCAGAGGGCCACAACCCGCTCATAAAAACGTCCCGTATTTCCATAATGGAACCCGCCCTGCAACCTCATAATAAAAATGTTTTATTAGGCCTCAAAACAGCATTGTGTGTTTGTGAAGGTGTGGTTTGTGTGCATGTGTGAGACATTGAAGAGTGTGTGAAAGTGTCACTATTAAAATACAAGGGCATTATGTTTTAATTTCACCTTGAGCTCACAGTGACAAACTTATAACACGCTGTACTTACAGAAGATACATCCGTTACACAGCAGGACAGAGCGACCAATCACACAGGTGGACAGAAGGAAGTTAAATGAGAAACAAAGGGACAGGACAGCAAAGAATTTAAACAGAATATGAACATAAACACTCTGGGCGGTTCGGCTGAAATAAACTGGAGTCCGTTTTGCCAAGTTAGTGCAGTTTGTTTGTGTTGGTGTGAAGCCGTCATTTGAACCCTGGTGCGGACCAGACCACCATAACGAGACTACTTGAAAAGGTGGGTCTCTGTCAGACTCTGGTGTGGTTTGTTTGATGACTTTGTAAGTCACGACAGGCAGGTCATGGTTCAGGAGGATTAATGTGCGCCTTCTCCTGAACTGTCTTGATACTGTAAGCACATTCAGCAACTCCAGTGCATCAACGTATTGTTTTCGAGCTGCAGTTGCGCCTCATTTTCAAAATGTATCGTTTGACTACAGTGATTACTGCAAACAATATAAAAACAGACCAGAGCCGACATAAATCTGGATAGTTGTTTTTCCATTTTTCCATTCTTTGGAGCAGCCACAGCCGGGCAGGCGTCAACTAGTCTTTGTCCACTTTCAGGATCCTTTCCTTTAAGAAACTCCAAGCATTTTCTTTGCACATCACACATTTTTGTCCACTTGTAAAAGTCCCTGTGTGAACACAGACCAAACTTGAGGTAGTTATTCAACAATGTGACAATTTGGTCAACGATTCAGACCAGAGCAAACGAACTGTAGGTGTGAAAACGCCCTAAAATTAGTGAAACACAGAGCTTAAGAAGGACAATACACGTCTCTCAATACAGTAAGACAGGTGAGCTGTTTACAGATAGAGACACAACACAAGCATGATGAAGAGGGCCTGAACTCCACTGAAACATGCAGCTTTATCGCAGACATTGTTTAAATTATTTTAGCTTTTAGCAGGTTATTAAAAAAAGAAGAGAAGAAGCACCAAGTCACAAACAGTCCAGTTCAGTTGGATGAATTCATGGTTGTACATTTTAAATATGATTATTTCTTTAGTGAATGATGCATAATGTAAAAGCAGCTTTAATATAAAGAACATCTTCGCTATCCCTCTCTGTCTGCAGCCTGGTGTCCATAATTCGAGGTCAGGTGTTGACGGCAGACGGGACGCCTCTGATCGGAGTCAACGTGACGTTTGTTCACTATCCTGAACACGGATACACAGTGACACGCAAGGACGGCATGTATGTATCCATTTATATTTACCACCCTCCGTTTCATCTTTCTATGGTGTCAAAGGAAGGCCGTACGAGGATTAATCTGTTCTCAAGCAGACAGCTGGATTTCTCACACTTTACAGTCAATATTTACGGTTTTTGTTTGTTTTGTTCTGCAGGTTCGACCTCCTCGCCAACGGTGGAGCGTCCCTCACGTTGAGTTTCGAGCGCGCTCCGTTCCTCACCCAGTACAGGACCGTGTGGGTGCCGTGGAACGTCTTCTACGTGATGGACACGCTGGTCATGAAGAAGGTGAGCGAGCGCTGACCTGATCTCTGACAGACACAAACACACGCACTCTCTCATAAGTCAGGATTTAAACGTCTAAACCTCCCGTCATGTGTTTCAGGAGGAGAACGACATCCCGAGCTGCGACCTGAGCGGATTCATCAGACCGAGTCCCGTCATCGTCGCTTCTCCTCTGTCCACATTCTTCAGAAGTTCACCTGAGGACGGACCCATCATCCCTGAAACACAGGTAACGCCTCACAGGAGGACCGAGGGACTAGCAGCATTAATGATATTTACTCTGCTATTCAAGACCAGATCTCCACCAGTCTCTGAATCATTTATATTTCACACCTTTGTTAGCATCCTAACACGCTCTCCTGTAACAGTTGTTTCTTGGTAACAGCTGAGCACAAACACACACACACACACACACACACACACACACACACACACATTGTGTCTTTCTCAAACCTTCCCAACTCACAGAGGAAAATCCTTTTGAAGTTTCCCGTCGAAACAGGAACTTTTATAACAATGGTTTCCTGTCAAGTAAGAACAAATAATAAATTGTCTACACAAACAACCATGAGGCAGACATTACAATCACTCCACATAAAGACAAAAAAACACTCCTAACTGTATTTCCCTTTTTTTGTGGAAACATTTCAATGTGTTTTTTATCCTTACTTTGACAACAGTAAAATATACAAAACCTTACAATCAGATCAGATTACAAACCACTTTCAAGACTACATCCTGACTATAATGTGGAGGCGGCTGTGGTTCAGTGGTAGAGTCCATGACACATCGTACAAATGTGGATAATTACAGACATGATGTGCAGCGATTATGACTGAATTAAATATTACTCATACGGAAATCACAGTTTTTAAATAATGTCACAGTGTGATTGCACATCAGAATAAAGGCTGTCATTTTATGTACGTGGAGAATAAGATTGAGAAATAAATATGCATTCATAATATGTATGATTACATTTTTCATAGTACAGAAGATGGAGGTTTTTGAAGATCAGAGTAACTGTTAAACACACAAACAGGGATGGAGACAAACACATGCACACATGCAAAGTTACACAACTGGAATGGCATGGCTCAGGAGTGCTTGATTTTATAGGGAATAGTGGTACACACACACACACCTACATGCACACACACTCACACACACACACACACACACACACACACACACACACACCTACATGCACACACACACACACACACACACACACACACACACACACACACACACACACCTACATGCACACACTCACACACACACACACACACACACACACACACACACACACACACACACACACACACACACACACACCTACATGCACACACACTCACACACACACACACACACACACACACACACACACACACACACATGCACAGCCCCACCCTGTCCTGCCTCTGATTGCCTGTGAGCCTAATAACACGTTTCTGTTGGCAGGCAACTGAGGCTCATCACGGAGGAATGTTGTAATTGCATCCACATTACACTGTGTTATCTTTGTGTGTGTGTGTGTGTGTGTGTGTGTGTGTGTGTGTGTGTGTGTGTGTGTGTGTGTTTGTGTGTGTATGTTGCTTTTAAGAGAAGAAGGAGAAAGCGTTCTGTATGAAAGCAATGGAGATTGAGGGGAAAACAAAGAGAAGCAGAGGTGTGTCGGAGAGATTGTTTGCTCGTGTGTGTGTGTGTGTGTGTGTGTGTGTGTGTGTGTGTTTGTGTGTGTGTGTTTGTGTGTGCATGTGTGTGTTATATCGTCACATTGTGTTAAGCAGCCCACAGAGGAAAAGAAACAGATGACAGAACTCCATGTGTGTTTTTATATTTTTACAACCCTGAACCAGCGCTCCGTAATTATTTTTTATTTGACAAGCGTCTGTGTGTGTGTGTGTGTGTGTGTGCGTGTGTGTGTGTGTGTGTATGTGTGTGTGTGTGTGTGTGTGTGTGTGTGTGTGTGTGTGTGTGTGTGTGTGTGTGTGTGTGTGTGTGTGTGTGTGTGTGTGAGGTAAATGTGTGAGAGCTCAGATCTAAAGCAGCGTTTGGTGCGGCTGAGTCCATTAGAGAGCGGGGCAGAGGAGAGGGCAGTCTTAAAGGGGATTTAATGGATCTGTAATGAACACTAAATGTTCGGCTAATGAAAAGGCAATAGTGCAGTTGAAAAATATCACACTGAAATGGTCCAAATGGGTCATTCCCTGAGGGGACCCCTTTTCTTTAGATCCTCCCATTTCCTGTAGTCCAGCTCTTTATCAAAGGTCTCTTTTATCCTCTCATCTACTACACCCAGATTGGAAATGTAAAACATAGACCATATTTATTTTATGTTTCTTGTTTCTGGTGAGTCACAGTTTAACTTAGTGATAGTGATTTTAACAGAGGCTCCTCTCTGGATCACTTCAGAGGTATGAACCTGAAAAAACAATATATATATATTGTGATTTACTCACATTAACGGGTCTTATGTTTGCTGAGATAACAACATCAAGATGCAGATTAGTAAAACATCCAGCTTTGTCAGGTCTGTCCTCAAGAGGAGGAGAAAACAACTTGTTTATTTGTTGAGAGGAGGTCGGATCGATCATTTCTGCTGCTTTCAAGGGAGTCAGGAAATCTAAACGCTGATTGCTCTTCAAGTAGATTAATCCCTCCAGTGTAAATGTTTGATGTACAGCAGATTGTTAGCTGCTCTGACATGCAGATGTGTGCTTATAGAGGGAATAAATCATCTTCAGATTACATCTGACGGGAGCTGAGATGTCATTACGATGTCACTTCAGGCTGTTTCAAAGTCTGCTGATATGTGATTGGCCAATACAGTTCTGACTACAAACATACTACACAGAGAAACCAAAACTGTTCCCATACTAAAAATCCAAACGCCCTCTACAGATTCTTCACCTTTGTTTTACGTAGAATCGTAATAAGTGATTATGAGTCTGCCTGAGCGAGCTGTGATTTAGTCCAGGTCCCGTTGATCAAGTTCAACACCAAGGACACGTGCACAAACACACACTGTTCTTACGCCCCTCATAAATAATCTGCATACTTAAAGACACATGCTCGCCAATCCCTCCAGTCGTTTTATTCCTGTCGTCTCTCAGCGAGCAGAGGTGATGATGATTCTGAGCGTCGCTGGCGGTGAACAGTCAGCGGGGTTGCAGGTTTGAAGTTTAGAGACGATTCCTCACCATGAGTATCTAAAAGTTCAAGGAGGTGTCGACGTGCCGTGTGTGTGCGTGTGCACGTGTGTGTGTAAATCAGAGAGCCTGTCCTTCACCTGCAGATACACCTGATAAAATATGCAGATTAACCTTCATTCAAAGATGGCGCAGATTTAATTTATATTTCCACGGAGGCAGAGGGTTATAAAAACAATCTTTCAGCCATTTCGTTTATAACCGTATCACTTAGTGTAACTGTATAAATCTGCCTGTAAACACTCCAGTTGAAGGCCGTCATGATGTTAAATATGCACCCCGTTGTGGGCACAGATGGTTTGATGCTTGCTTTTCTCTTTCCGGAGCGTTCCTTCTGCAAACACGACTAGCAGGCGTATAAAGAAAGCTGCATGCTAATTAGCTGTCTGTTCCCCCTGAATATGAAGCTAAGCTACAAATCCGAGGACATAGAATCAGTATCAGGTGTTGATGAATTCTGTCTTTCCTTTTTTTTTTTTTTTTTTTTATTTCTCTGCAGGTTTTACAAGAAAAAACCTCAATCCCTGGCAGTGACCTGCATCTGATCTACCTGAGCTCCAGAGCTGCTGGGTATAAACCAGTCCTCAAAGTCACCATGACGCAGTCATCCATACCATTCAACCTGATGAAGGTGAGATTATGCAATGTGTACGGTGGCCCTGAGAGGACAAAGCATTGCTCCTTTACATAACACATGCAAACTAACACAACTGATCTGAAAATACATGTCCAGCACATTAAATTTAACAGTCTGCAAATAATTTTAATTTTTTTTTTACTTCAGCTTTACATCACTTGGTTGTGTTTTTCGTTGAAGCAGCAGGACTATTTTGACTCGCGGGCCACAATGGGTTCTAAAATTTGACAGAGGGGCCGGGCCAGGAACAGATGGATGGAGTGTTTGTGTGAACTAATATAAATTACATGTAAAAGCCATTACATGAAAGGATTTGGCCTTTAACAGCTAGCAAAGCATGAATATGCAAGGCTCATTGTACAAATTGATTTCCAAATGCATTCATTTAATTACACTCATTCATGTGTGAAAATATGTCCACAGCAAATGCAAAGTCACAAAGCCAGTTCTTGTCGCTTAGCTCAGGAAATTTGTCGGATTTCCCCATTAACTCCAAAAATCTCCTCTTTCAGCTCCCACACTCGTTGAAACACTTTGCCCAAACTTAACCAGCGGACACGAGAGTGGTACAGTAAGTCCTGATGATCCGCATCAGTTTTCTCCAGGAACGTAATAAACTGACAATGCTGAAGTCCCCTTGCTCGTATAAAGTTAACAAGTTTTACAACTGGATTCACAACATGATTAAGCTGCAATACAGACTTACGCAGAGATTCCTGATGGATGATGCAGTGAAGGAAAATAACATCCTGGTCAGGGTTTTCCTCTTTCACTTTATCCTGGATTCTTTTCAGCAGCCCAACATGTTTTCCAGTTAAATTTGACAATCCATCCGTTGTGACATTGGCAAGTTTACTCCAAGGTAGCTTCATTCTCTCGATGACAGCAGACACCTGGTTATACAAGTCCTCTCCTCACGTTTTTCCTTTCAGGGACTCCATGGTCAAAAACTCCTCTGTTATCTCAAAATTGTCATTAATCCCTCGGATAAAAATTAGGAGCTGAGCAGTGTCTTTCATCCAGCGCTAGTGAATATAACTTAAAGGACTCAGTCTTTTTGTTTAATTCGCTGGCTATATCTTCGTCAATCAGTTCCACATAGCGAGTCACAGTCCTGTGTGATAAACAGATTTTTTCAAACTGGCCTTGGCTCTCCAAGAGACCTGCTGTCTCTACCATGCATTCTTTTAAAAACTCGCCTTCGGAGAAAGGCTTGCTAGCCTTTGCTAATTTGAATGCCAGCAAAAAACTTGCCTTGATAGTTGACTTTTGAATCACAGTTTCTTGATGAAAAAAATGTTGCTGAGTCTGTAAATTAGCCTTCAACCTCTGAGCCGCAGCCGCCCGTTCTTGAGTGGACTGCTTGCTAGCGTAGTTAGCATGCTTCGTTGCAAAGTGACGGCTGATACTGTACTCTTTGAAAACTGCGACAGTTTCTTGGCATATCTGGCATACAGCCTTTGATCGGACTTCAGTGAAAAAATATTTAGTTGTCCACTCCGTATTAAACACTCGGCATTCACTGTCCACTTTTCTTTTCTTTGATCCGCTCATTTTTACAGAAGGGCTCATACGGGTTCATAGGGCAAAGCGAAAAAGTGAAGAAGGGAATAATACACCACACTCTGAAGTGCGCCATCTATTGGGGAAACGCGGGCATTACAGGGGAAAACGAACAAGGTTTAATTATAATAAAATTGTATTTAATAATAATATAATTTGGACAAGTTCGGCGGGCCGGATTAAAAAGCCCAACGGGCCGTATATGGCCCGCGGGCCGCAGTTTGCCCATGCCTGGCCTAGCCTGAACTCATTTAATGACTTTTGTGTCTGGTTGTGTTTTTCCAGGTTCACCTGATGGTGGCGGTAGTGGGTCGCCTTTTCCAGAAATGGTTTCCTGCTCAGCCGAATCTTTCCTACACCTTCATCTGGGACAAAACCGACGCCTACGGCCAACGAGTGTACGGACTGTCTGAGGCAGTTGGTGAGTTTTCTTTCAATAGTGATAACAAAAAATAACAAATTAGATGTTTTTAAATGAGCATTGTCGACCACTCTGAGTCTGTGAGAGCTCAGCTGACATATTGGTTTTTATATTTAAACTGTAAGCTGGAAATAATTTCACTCTATTCAGCTTCCTTGTGAATTTGTTTTGAAGTCCTTGGGGAACAAAGAAGGCTTCAATTGATTCTGCTTCACAGTTTTGTGTCAAACGTAAAAAATAAAAAAAACATAACACAAGGCTGAACACAGTTAATCTTGTTTTTCTGGGTCTATTCGACTTCAACAAATATAATTTTTCTTGGTCCTGATCGATGTTAAAAATAATAAAAATAAATCGAGATATGCTCTGTTAAAAGATTTTACAATGAATAAGTCAATTCTTAAATCCCATTGTTTAAGACATGCTTTTATGTAATGTGGTGGTCTTTTTATTGCCTTCAGTCTTCTATTTCATGCTTTTTATTTGATTTACCCCTTTCCTGTCCTCCTCCTTCATCATACTCCTGTCTTCTCTCTGCTGTCATACTTTGTCTTCTTCCTTTTACGCTTTACTGACTGGACCTTCATATTGTCTCGCTGTGTTTGGCCCTGTTTGGGTTTCTGTTGTTGTGTAGAACTCTACTTTTGTCCATCCGTCAAAACTGTCATTAAAGGTCTAATATGTAAGATATCTACTGAATATGATCAAAAAATGACCTTACTGTATCACCAGACATTAAGGAAACATGCTATGTTGAAGTGCTGGCTTCTCTTACAACAATGCAGCAGCCAGTATGTCCTCCTTCTAAGTTGTGTGGAATGGTCTGTTTTTGTTTTGACCAGAGAAGGTAGACTGATTTAAGGCACCTCCATACCGCCGTTTTGCCCCTCGGTTTGCCATGCAAACATCAAAACAACAGGTTTGAAAGCAGTAGACAAGTGGTTCAGATAGATCTGTTTCTACCCGATCTAAAATGCCTCTGCATGTTTCTAATAAGCTCCACGAGCAGAAACGTGGTTAAAATATTGGAGGTGCTTTTGAAAAATGGAGAGAGGTTAGAACACAGAAAGGTTTACAGATCGATGCAGAGTTGGCTAAACACTGAAGCTTCATTGTCTGCAACATGGCAACCTGCGTGCACATCAATTCTGGGGAGGAGGGGGCGGCTGGAAATTGCTCTTTCCAATTGAATTGAATTTGGAATGCAGTACCCATTTGAAACACTAGATGTCAGAGTTACACATTGCTCCTTTAATGTGTTTTATAATGAATGTTTTCACAGTTATTTTTTAGTATCAGGAGAACTTGCCGCTGTGGCGTTGTGTTTCCATCATCCCTGTAACTTTGTCCCTTGTTGTAACACAGAGTTGACAGTAAGAAGACACATTGGAAATAATCAAAATATAACTGTGTGAGAAAGTTTTAAATGTTTCAAATTTTAAATGAACTGCACTGACTCAGTTTTACAACACGTAGTGCAGTTATTGAGGAGAAAAAAAAGCCTCTCTTCTGCAGAGCACATACATAACGCTGCAGACAGCTGCGGCTGAGTTCAAATATGTTCAACATGAAAAGCTGTGACAGGGAAATAGCCTGAACATTATGGGCATGCTAACCTCTCTGACACCTTTATTAGAGACAAGTCGAGCAGACACACTCCTGGCTGAGTTATTACTTATGGTAGCCGGGCCCTAATGGGCTGCACATAAAGAAGATTTATGGCTGTGTTTGTAACACTTCTGAAATTGGTGCTCATAAGTTCGGATAAAGGAGCGTAACCACCAGGAATATTTAGAGCACACGTGTGCCGACTTATGAGATTTAGAGCTGAGACACAAATGTGGAGGCCCCCCTCCTGAGAATTTCCACTGATTTTGTCTTCATTTGTGTACTTCTAACATATAAAGGAATATAGGAAACTGTTCTCTTCTCTTCTCAGTCTTCAATAAGGCAGCAAACTAAGATAAATTATCAAATGAGAGAAGCTGTGTGAATTCAGGGACACTCACACCCAGATGAATTACATTACATTTAGTTTATTGGTTTGGGGCGTTTGTAGAATAATCCTGTTTTATGAACCCATTTGAAGAAAGACCTCCTCATGGGGCTGTTTTTAACACGGTCCTGTTTTTAATGAATGCGTTAAAACAACTATAATAAAAAACGTATTTTAATCTTAATGCAGCTAAAAACTAACCTAACATTGTTCATTCATTTCTAGGGTCATTAATTCGCTAATTGAGATTAAGAATTGGTGATAACTTGTGCGATGGCAGGAGCAGCAGGACGAGCAAGACTGTTGTTTGTGGAATCCTGTTTTAAATGATCAATTCATTAATATACACATGAAAACCACAACAGCTTGACTAAGGTTGTCAATACTTCCGTTCTTTACTATACTGCGTGTTTTAAAACGATGCAATCTCCATTATTTTATTGATCTATTGAAGCTTCAAGTAAACGTCAGATCTTCAGTCACATTCTGAACCAATAGCTGCTGCGAGTCGGGGCTGTGGTGGACTAGTAGTTAGTGCATGTGCCCCATGTACAGAGGCTGTAGGCTGTAGCAGGCGGCCCAAATTTGAATCCGACCTGCTCCTTTCCTGCATGACGTTCCTCAAAGTCCATCCTCTCCGTCTTTTTGCCTGTATCACTTTTCAGAAAACGTTTGCTCAAACAGGCTGTTTGGAGATGTTCCCTTCATGACATCACAAAGGGCAGTAACCCCTCCCCCAGGTGGGTGAGTCTGCCTTCTCAGTGTAAACAGTATGGCATGGTGCCAGAAAGCTCAAGCCACTCAAGCCCTCCTAGAGGGGCGTTGTTGAACAGCCCTCAGTTGCATTTAAAGGTACAGACACAGAAACAGCCTGTTCTGAGCAGGGCTGAAATAGAGGGGTTTATAGGCATGATCAAATACAGGATCAGAGTGGATTTAGAACAAGAAACTTCACACACATGTTTTGGGGAGCTCTGAGACTTATTTAAACTGGGTGAAAAGGAGGATAATATGTGACCTTTAAAGAGATATAAAGCAATTGAATGTCCAAGAAATTACATCACAACAAGCTGAAATACTGAAGTTTGCACATGGTGCACTCATCACCAGCATCTCTCAGCAATGCTTCAATGTACTTACAGTATACCCATTTAAAATATCCTTCAGTGTTAGAATTTAAAATGCAGAACTTGGAGGATAAAGGCCTCACAAGAAAAGAGGTATTGTGAGAGCATTGTGTAATGCAGAGTGTGGAGTCTGAACGAGCGGCCGCTCAGGGCTCGGACAGAGATTAATAACACATACAGCAGGACAGATGATCTATCTGCAGTCTGCAGTCCAAACACGGCTCGCATGACGTCAGGTTAACTCAAACAAACCTCAGCGATTACAGTGACGCGTTCACTGACTCTGACAAATAATCAGCTGTCAGAGTGTCGCTGGCAGCCCGAGTGAGGAAACCGCCAGAGACTAAACAGACAGAAATAAAAGGAGGATAATGTGTTTATTGAAAAAGATATCAGCAGAGATCAGCTGGGAGTTTTATTGTTTTAGCTTTAACGCAAAGATTTATTCACTTTGAGGCAAATCCAACCGTCAAAGCAGCTGAAACTCATATTTTATGAAGAAACTGCAGCTCTACGGAGCTTTTTAAAGACTTTAAGCTCAGTGTTTAAGAGTTAAAGAAAATGACGGCTGTTAGCCAGATGCTCAGACATTCAAACGTTCTCAGTTGACTACTCTCTTTCTGATCCAGGTCATGTCACTTTTACTTTTGAGAACTTGGTCTTTTTTTTTTTTTAAATATGAAACTAATTGAGTCTTTGTTTTTACAAGTTTCATTCACTCTGCAGTGGTTTATGTTAAATAAAATGTCCCACTGGCTCTCTCTGGGCTCCATCATTGTAACCACAGGAATAACTTCTGATTCCAGAACAAAACTGACCTATCGGTTCGACACTCAACTTTCTTTTCGACATATGTCAGCATTGATCGGCAGATTTGGCAAACGACTACTTTTTTTTTGCTGCATTGTGTTCCAACTCCAGCGGCCCCTCCAGTGTAACGGCAACTTTGTCATTGTTCTGTGTCCATTCTCTCTTTTACTCTCCCTCATCTCTGCCAGTGTTTTTTTCTCCTGGAGATTTTTGCTTTGCTTTTTTTTCTTGGGATCTTAAGTTTTAATAACGATTTTAGTTTATGAGAGAGATCCAGAACTACAATCTGTGTCCGAGTGTCCAATCCAAGTGTAGTGAACTTTCTTGAACAATTCATTTTCACTACAACACAGGCCTTTTTAAATATCTGTTTTTCCATGGCAAACTTCCCAGAACTCCAGACTCTCCTATTTCTGAGAGTGTGGCATGATGGGATTTGTTGTTTTTGTCCTTTCAGTCAGGAACAGACATAACCTACCCTGACATCTCAGTTGGTACCTCACAGAAAGGAACAGACAGGCCTCACGGGTAGTCTGACAGTGAGAAGTGTGTGTGTGTGTGTGTGTGTGTCTGGTGAATGAGTGAAGGCCCTCAGTGAACCTGCAGCAGGAGGATGTTACAGAAGCAGACAGTTGGAGGTTAACTCCACCTGTTGTCTGTTTGATTTTCTCTGAAACAAAAGTGTCTGCTTCATTTTCTAGCATGGTTAAATGAAAGTGCTGAATAACATGACTTTGTATGTGTGTGTGTGTGTGTGTGTGTGTGTGTGTGTCTTTCAGTGTCAGTGGGGTTTGAATACGAGTCGTGTCTGGACCTCATCCTGTGGGAGAAGAGGACGGCCATCTTGCAGGGCTACGAGATGGACGCGTCCAACATGGGAGGGTGGACGCTGGACAAACATCACATCCTGGACCTGCAGAACGGTATGAAAACAAAATAATATACTGCGGCTATATTTATACTTTTGCTCTTGTTTGTGTTTGTAACATATTTGTGGCCCAAGTAGTATTGACCAATCCCGCATCAGCAGACTTTGGTGTCTGCTGGATAGACAGTCTGATAGACAGTCTGCAAGGAAAGCCAAAACAGGCCGTAATGACATCCCGCCCCCCATCGGAAGTAATCTGGCAGTTATACATTTTTGACAAACCAGGATCCTGCCATGATATATCATATCATGGTCATTTAGTGTATGTTTAGTGTATTTAGTGTAAGAGTTCATTTTTTTCTTAAGTTTAGTGGTAATGAGTTATTTGATGCAGAAAAAAAAGCTGATGTGACATCATGATTGACAGCTCTGTTGACAAATGAGGCTCCTGCAGCGCTGTGCGCACCGCTGTGTGCTGTCAGAGTAGAAGAGGACGTGAGAGGAAATGCAACAAACACTAACACAAAACGCATTGAACTTTAGATAACTTTGAGTGTCTGCTTCAAACTCTGCTGTGGACTTAACCAACCTGAGGGACCTTTGACCTTTTACCAGGAAGTTACATGTGTGTTTTGGTTAGAGGAAGGGCTTTCACCAGTAAGCTCCCTTATGCGCACGTCTTGGCTCGAAATTACATCACCCACAATGCCCGTCGGGGTTAGGGTTAGGGTATTTTGGCCTCACTTTTGTGCAACAGAAGGAGTCAGAGAGACGTAGTCCATATTTATAAACAGCCAATAGTTCCAAGATTGTGTGTCAGCTTACTTCTACTCGAAATCTGAACAATAATGTCGAGGAAAGATTCAAGAAATGACACGAGGGGAACCTAAAGCTTCACTTCTTAAAGCAAAGGGACGTCGACCACTCTGCATAATTGAACCTGTGGCTTGTGGAAACAGGCTGTTTGTTTGGTGCTGACTTGTGACCAAACTGAGATGAAACACACACACACACACACACACACACACACACACACACACACGTGCGCACACACACACACTCACAGTCCCTCTCTCTCGCTCCTCCCATCGTTGATTTATAATAAAATGTCCAAGAACAAGAGGACGGAGCTAATTGACATTTAAAAGTCTGTTCATCTCAGCAGCTGTCAGAGTGATTGTTGTCATGCAGGATTTGGTCAACAGAGCGGACACAAAGAGTGTGTGTGTGTGTGTGTGTGTGTGTGTGTGTGTGTGTGTGTGTGTGTGTGTGTGTGTGTGTGTGTGTGTGTGTGTGTGTGTGTGTGTGTGTGTGTGCATGTGTGTGTGTGTTGGTTCCTTGTTGGTCTCTTGGATTGGTTCCAGCTGCCTGTTGGTATTTTTGCAGGCCTTTCATCTCTCGCACAAACATATTTGCTTCTCATCTCTCTCTCTCTCTCTCACACACACACACACACACACACACACACACACACACACTCCTCTTTTGTTTCCTCTTCTACTCCTCTTGTCCCCTTTCCTCCCCTCCTCTTCTCCTGTTGTCAGTTCCTCTTTTCCCCTTCTCTTGTCTCTGCATCTTATCTCCTCCTCTTCGCTCCTTAAGTAATGTACTACCATCTTTTCTTCCTCTATCAAGTCTTCCTTTATGTTCATTTTTATTTAGAGGCCTTTCTTTTACTTTTTTCAACAACAATAAAATATGATTTTACTTCCTTAGGCTTTATAACAAAAAAAAACAGGTGAAGACATCAACAAAAGATGATTACCAACTATGAGACTATTTTCATTTGCTTTCACAAACATCTTTGTAATTGCTTAATTTTTTGTCTCTTATGTCACTTATTTAATCATTGAACGATAGTGACTAGTCCTTACAACCAGGAAATATTTCATCGTAACCTGACCTAGTTTTCACTTTTATGAGTTTCACAGGTTTTTGGTTGTGTGCTGAAGTGCAGAAAAGATTAAAAATGTCTGCCATTTGTACTGCAATAGAGAAATTAAATATGGGTTATATAGAGAAAAAATTATACAGCCTTAAAAAGTGTTTGATGTTTAGCTTCAGCACATGTTAACGAGGGCAGGGAATCTTTGGGTGTCTCACGATTCCATTCGATTTTGTTTCTTGGGGTCACAATTCGAATCAGAATCTGTTTTCGATTCAAAATTATTTTGGATTCATGATTCAAAGTCTATTTTTGAATTAGTACTTCAGGATCTACACTAGTCATCTGTCAGACTGGCTGAATTTCTTGCTGCTTCATTTTACATTCTGCTGATTTAAAGAGCTGCCTTTAGCACTTAGCAGGGAGTGACTGATTAGCCACATTTTTGGGGGGATTTTTGGAATTATGAATCTATTTTAAATCTCAGAAGAAAATAATCTCAGTTTCTACATAAATTTATTTTTTTCACTTTAATGCAACTGTGTTTTATTGAGTCCTCCATCATAGTCTGTTTACTCTTCAATTAGGTTCCTTATCTAACAATGCAAAGTGATAAATATCTATTTAAATAAGTCAGTAATTAAAACATTTTGAGTGATCATTCTTACTGTGGTGCAATATTGGCTCTTTATTTATAATACATTTAACAAAGTCAAACAGAAATCAGACATAAATCCAGACATGATTCTGGAGGGAAACTAGAGCTTCAGTTTATTAAGTTTTGGGGCCTCTGAAAAAGCTGCTGCACAGCCAATGTGGATTTAAAACTGAGATTCCAGACTTATCCTTATTAAAAAATAAAATTAATCCATTGAAAGAAATTGCACTCCTTATTTTTAGTCCATTAATCACCTGCGCCCTTATTCATCTGCTTCTGTTTATCCAAAGACTAAAGGATAACTTTACTCTAAAAACCCTCCAAACAATATCTTTTCTAATCTCAGACCACATGCTCATTTTATGTAAAAGATGCATTTTGCAGCTTTATCAACACTTTGACTTTATATCCCCCCCACTCCGCCCCCCTCCATCTTCCCCTCCATCTCCCCCTCCCCTCACCACTGTCCTCTATCTGTCACCCCATCCATCACATTGCTATTCATCCTTTTCTCCCTGCAGTCCTCTTGGGCTTTCAGCACCTTGTCACCCGATTCAGAGCATGTGTGTGCATGTCAGTATGTGTGTGTTTGTGTTTGTGTGTGTGTGTGTGTGTGTGTGTGTGTGTGTGTGTGTGTGTGTGTGTGTGTGTGCGCGTGTGTGTGTGTGTGTTTGTGTTTGCGTGTGTGTTTGTGTTTGCGTGTGTGTGTGCGTTTGCGTGTGTGTGTGTGTGTTTGCGTGTGTGTGTGTGTGTGTGTGTGGGGGGGGGTTTGTGTGTTACAAATGCAGGTGTGATTTGTGATTTTCTGTTTTTGTGTGTTCTGGTTTCTGTGGGTGTGATTTTGTGCCTTCGAGGGACTGATATGCGAGTGACAATGTGTGTTTGTCCTTTTGAGATTAACACACACTGTATGGACATAGATAGCTTGTGTGCGTGTGTGTGTGTGTGTGTGTGTGTGTGTGTGTGTGTGTGTGTGTCTGTGTGTGTGTGTGTGTGTGTGTGTCAAACAGTCACACTTTGTTGTCTCGTAGCTCCTCTAATGACGAGGACGATGTGTTAGATTTAAATATAACGCCTGCACACAAAATACCAGGTTGTTAGTTTTCCTTGCTTCATGTTGTGTTTTCATGGTTTGACAGGAAACAGCAGCTTCCTCCTGTTTACTGAATTTCAATGATTGTCACATGTATGTGCAGATAAAGGTGGCGGTGACGGAGCTGCTGCAGGTCCAGTTTGTAAATCAGTTGCATGGTCCTGTGGGGATGTAAGACAGCCGATGGGAATAAAACACGTCACTGACACACATACAGGAATATACCATCACACCAATCATCCTCCTCCAGACAACACAATTACACTTACACTTAGCAACTAAACTCCAAAGACATCCTCCAATCATGTCCTCTTGTTTAACATGTTCGCTTCAAAATTCCCTGAAACTGGAGCGTCCAAAAGCCTAGCGGTTATGGCGCGTACCCCATGTTCAGAGGCCATAGTCCTCGTCACAGTGGCCGTGGGTTCGAATCCGACCTCGGCCTTTTGCAGCATATCATCCCTCACTCTCTCCTCCCAACGTTTCCTGTCTCTCTTCAGCTGTCCTATCTAATAATGGCCTGAGAAATAATTCTCAATAAATTCCTGAACATTTTCATTGAGTATCAAAATATTCTGTGATTCAAACCATGAGGCCAGAATGTTTTAAATTTGTTTCAATTTCGATTTAATATTCAAATGTTGTCTAGTTCATTGTCAGATTTTATTTTGAATGTATATTATTTTTTTAATTATTGTCCAGGACAAAAATGGAAAGAAAAATGAGATAAAACCAAAGTGCAAAGAGAGGAAAGAGAGACAGGAAGGAATTAGAGACACTCACTGCACTCTCACACACACACACACACACACACACACACACACACACACACAGTGTGAGTGCACCCTCACACACACACCTGGTGTTTCTGATCTGAGCAGTGAGTACAGAGCGCTGCTGAGCGGCTCAGATAAGACTGGATGAAAGTCAGAGAGAGAATGTGTGACAGGTGTGTGTGCGGGTGTGTGCATGTGTGTGAGTGTGTCTGTGTGTGTGCTTGCGTGTGTGTGTGTGTAAGGTGTGTTAGTGTTTGCTGACCATGTCCCTCCTTGTGAATACAATGTGAGGATGTTTTCCAGGGTGATTTCTATTCGAGTGTGCTCGTGAGAGTTTTTGAAGCCCATGTTTGTCTGTGTAGTCGAGTGTGTGTGTGTGTGTGTGTGTGTGTGTGTGTGTGTGTGTGTAGGGGGGGTATTTGTGTGTATTTGTATGACTGTTAAGCATACGGCTGTGTGAGTCCTTCACTCCAGAGAACAAGAGGAAGTGTTTCCTTTTCTTCCAGGACGTCAGATCAAATCAAAGTGACTGAACTGAAAACTGCTTCAGTGTGTTTTCTTTCCGATCGTGTGTGTCTGAAGTTTTTGTTTTTCTCTATAAACACAATATAGAAGATGCTTCAGAAGTTTATAAAATTAGAAATATCTACACTGAATACAATAACTCAAATAATGAATAAGTTAATAAGAAAATGCATCCTAAAACATGAGTGAAAGCGGGAGCTCAGTACAAATCAACCACACAGGAGCAGAAATCAGTTCAACTCCTTTGACTTTGTGTTGTGTGACTGAAGACTCCTCCTTGTCTCTCTGTTGTGCAGCAAACCAGGAAATGATCCAAAAGATGCTTTGTGTTGGGATAAACGACCAAGAAGAACCAAAAATTTACTAATCATCTGATCCTGTAAAAAACAACAAAAAAGGTGTCTCCTAAATGTAGATTCTGAAGCTTTGCTACGTTTAGTCTGAACTCAGCTGCTGAAGATATCAAATAAATGTAGAAATTTAAAGTTTTCAACTCCTGCTCGTTCATCATTTCTTCCAGAAAAGCAAAGAAAGGAGAAGAGACACAGAGACAAACAGACAAAGCTGAGTTTTTATGTGATCATTGTGGCTCTCTGGTAGACAGGGGGCGCTGAAGTCATCTTTTGACATGTACCAATATCATATTTTTAGCTCCCCACAAACATCGTAGCTCTTCTTCTTCTAGCTGTTGATTGCATTTATAGCGCTGATTAGGTTAGCGGGGTTTACAGAACTGCTCGCTTGTTCTCATTCATATTATTATTCAAGAAAATGAAAGAACACTTGTTTCAAAGTCAGCTGTAAGTTATCTTCAGGTGACTGCCTCAATAGTTCCCAAGCTAAAATAACCAACAGGTATGTTCCTTTTTTGTCCATAAAGGTCAGATTAATCAGAGCAAGTCCTCTTCTCTGACCTTCACAGTGTCACAGAGTGAGACGATGACATTTAAAAATGCTCTGAGGAGGGGAATCTATGAAGCAGATAAGAGACAGAGCTTGACATCAAATATAAAACGTTAAAGAGACGTATAAAAAGATTTTATGCTTTGTATTGTCCTTACTCGGTTTAACGTCTAAAATTTATATTTTCTTTTTCTTGATACAAAATGTTAAAAGGTCCAATATGTAAGATAATTTACTGACCTCAATCATAAAGTGACCTTACGATATCATCAGACATTAAAGAAACATTCTCTGTCAACAACGCAGCAGCCAACATGTCCTGCCTCTGTTTCAATTTCCAGTGCAGAATGGTTTGTTTTTAATTTAATCAGATGTAAACGGCACCCCCAGAAGGCCTTTTTGCCCCTCACCCCTCCAACAGGTGTTGCTCAATGAAAGTGGGCAAGTGAACAAGGTTCAGATATAACTGATTCTACTCGAACTAAGAAGCCTCAGCATTTTTCTGAAAAGCTCCACAAGCAGAATTGTGGTGATAGGATCAATATTGGAGAATCTTTTTAAAAATGGAGAGAGGTTAGAACGCAGAAAGGTTGGCTAAACACTGAAGCTTCATTGTCTGCGACATGGCAACTCTATTTAGAAGGGGGCGGTGGGGGGACAGCTCTCTACAATGTTTTGAATTTGGGCTGCAGTACCCATTTTAAACACTAGGTGTCAGAGGTCCATATCTCCAGTGATCTCAGTCGTTAAGTGAAAGGTGGTGGTCATAAAACTCAGTCCATGATCCAAATTTGAAACTATAGCATAATCACCACGGGTAACGATCCTTTCACAAGTTCACATATACGGAAACCTTGTTACAACTTTTACTTCAGGGTGTCAGATGTTGGTCTTTAAAAAATCTTTTGAATGTTTTTCAAAAGTCCTTTAGTGTTTGGAAGGCTTTAGTTGTGATATTTATTCTCATGGTTGTTTGATTTCAAAAAGCAATAGTAAGAAAAACAGAAGGATTGGTACACTACCTTGAGGTTCTTTTTAACATTCCCTCACATTCAGTTTGCCCGAAAAAAACACACATTTCCAAATTGTGAAAGGCAGCAAAGGTGGAGGAAAAGCTTTTCACTTTTCATTCAAGGAAGAAAATGCTTGAATTCAAATCTTTCAGATTTCAATTCAAACATTCGTCCTTCCACATGAGGCACCGTCTTTTTGAACGTTCCTATGATTTACTGAAGGTCGTTTTTCACACTGATTTATGACCTGCAGTCATTATTCCCTTCCTTTCATAGATCTTGCCTGTTGTGTGCATGTGTGTGAGTTATAATTTGACTGTTTTTAACCATGTTTTATCTGTGTGATTGAATGTTAAGCGTCGATGACGGGACAAATCATCCGTTACACAGCCCTCCTGACGGGCTTACATGCAGTGCTGGATTTATGTTTGTGTGGGTTGAAGTGGCACATTAGTGTGTGTACGTGTGTGTGTGTGTGTGTGTGTGTGTGTGTGTGTGTGTGTGTGTGTGTGTGTGTGTGTGTGTGTGTGTGTGTGTGTGTGTGTGTGCGTACGTGTGTTACTGTTTGTGTTACAGTCCTAACTGTTTTTTCTTACCATGTTTGACCGACCTGCCTCTCTAGTTTGCTCGTCTCCTTGTTGATCCTGCAGCAGAAGCATTCAGTGAGAGAGAGAGAGAGAGAGAGAGTCTGACTTACTTATAACACTGTTTTTCTCCTGTGCATTTGCAAGAAACACACATTTAACAATCTTTTACCATGTATTCATTGTTAAATTCAATCACTCTGAAAAATAAATGTGACTATATTGGTACATTACCTTACTGTGTCGCTTTTCTTGAAGTTTTTGGAAATCCTTCTAGAGCTTCTCATACGCTGTTGGCCGAACAGCTTTTTCTATTGTTGTTTCTAATAAGATAGTTTGACTAACAAGTTGCGACTCGCTCTCCCTGAACGTTGTAGTAGCCCTCGCTTCTGCTAGAAATAATCAGGATCATGAGAAAGTTGTCCGTCCGTCTGTGTTAGCCCCGCCCCTCAGTGTGTGAGTTTGCAAACCGGGAAGCGCTCAGCTGAGAGAAATCTAATGTGTTTGACAAATATTAGTAAAATAGTTAAAGGTAAGAAAAGGAATTGCACATTAACTGTACAGAGATGTTATCATCATTTCCGTATCACATTGTGTCCTGAAAGCATATTATTAAATCACTTTAATTCAACAGAGATTGTCAGACAAGTTTTAGTATTACTGACATCTATGCGTGATTTTGACAGACAAATTAGACTTTCAGTAGAGAGAAATATCATGGATTTTCAATATCCCACAGCCCAGCACTAACGTTTCAGTACGGTTCATCTCGAACACATACATGCCGTCATTTTTTAATTAATATTTATCTATTTTAAGCTAGTCAGCGTCTCATCATTGTAATGGAAAATTAGTTTCCAGTTAAAGAAATGAACACTGGCCAGAATATGAATAGTAAGAATGAACCACCTTCATGGCCCTCGGTACCTCTGTGGTTAAGGCTTTGTTTCTGGACACAGCCGCTGGCATGGTCCCTCGTGGTCAACACGTTGGTGACGAGGCAGAAAAAGCAGTGATGGGAGTTGAGTTTAATGTAGCAGCAGCAGCTTGGTGCTTTAAATGGTTCACAAATGCTGCCTCTCCCGTGTTTCAAATGTCCAACCAAGTTTTACTTCATATACTCCACATTTTGCACGACGCAGGTCCGGGTGTTTTTCTCACCTTCTTCTTGTCCAAGAAGCCAGCCGTTAATAAAACTACATTTTCCATAACTTGACGAGTTGTATTTTTTCGACAAAACTTCTCCAGGCCTGGAAATTGCTATTTCTTAAATCCCATGACTCTGTCAGGCTTTTCACAAATGTGCGAACCCTGTATCCATCTGCCTGACATCTCCACTGCTTTTTCTCTGAGATGAGTTCAGAGTGTCAGGGCCTGCAGCATGTGTGAAAAGAATGTGCAAATCTAGGGTTTAAGAGTTTAAAAATCAAGGTCAAACACACGTTTATACACACACACACACACACACACACAAAAAAATATATATATATATACAGAAAGGCGTGTGAGAAAGCCTCAATGCCCTCTCTTTTAACACAGCAGGAGAATTTGATGTTCCCCTCTATTTCTGCTCCGCCTGTCTCTCCCTCTCTCATCACCCTGCAACACCACACACACACACACACACACACACACACACACACACACACACACACACACACACACACACACACACACATACACACACACACACTTTTTTAGAGTCATGCAGTAGTTGGTTGCCTGTACAGAGCGCAGCACAGCGTGAGTGAAGCCCCGCTGGTCGGGCCGCTGTTGATCAATCAACACCTTCTAATGGAGGGGGAGATGAAAGAAGGAGAGGAGGATGATGGGAAAAAGAGGAAGGAGAGGGATACAGAGACAGACGGGCGTACGGAAAGGGAACCGGCTGATATGGGACTTAAAGACCGTCAGCAATGAGTCCTGCTGGGTTTGATGAACTTTAAATTGACTGTGTGGGAAGTTTGGGAAAGTTACAGGATGGTCGTTGTGTCAGAAAATCATCGGAAAGCAGCACAGAAAACATATAAAATACAAAGTCTGCCACCGTAATCAGAGATAAATCACAGGAGAACATGTCAGAGGAACTGCAGGCTCTCTGTAGGATCTATTAATTCTTAATTACTGATGTCGGAAAATGTTGCACACTTTAAGGTCTGTTAGCATCGCCCACCTCCCTGAAGTTTTTCTCAGACAGGCTTTCTTTTTGCCTGAGGGATGCAACAAATGATTTCCAGTTTAAAACTTTGTTATGTCTCTCCTCCTCTTTCATCATGAGAATTGGGGCGCCCCATGAACAGATCTTACATTGGGGCACTCAGCCTCAGCCAATACCAGAGATATTACTCTGACCACACCTTCATTACTCAAATGACCCATTAAAAGATTTTAAATAAGGTGGTCAACATTTTCCGTACCACACATTTTAAAATGATGCCATTTTTTTTAATGAAACTGAAGCTTTAAAAAACCTAAAACTTTATGAAAAGGAAGGTGTGTAAGAGAAGAATGAGGCATAGTCCGGACATAGGCAGGTATTTTTGAAAACATAGGTTTTTCCTTGCGTTTCTGCCTTTCTAAAGCAAACTGCCTTTAAGGTGACTAAAAACACACCTTTTGGAAAAGTCCATCCTGGGTGAATATTTTCAGAAACTCTGTTTAAAGTGTTTTATGTGTAGACGGGGAAAACAGAGTATTGGGCGTCGCACTGTGCACTGCTGTCACTTTTGTTTACACGAGATCAGTGCGATGGCAGACGTAACAGAACGAGTGCTGGTGTTAACGTTTCTAACTGGACTTCAGACATGCTCACAAATACATACACCGGTGCTTTTACTATGTTCACAAGGAGCCTTAATGGACTACTTTGTAAATGAAATGGTCATTGCAGAGGAATGGCGAGAACATTTTTTTCGCATGTCAAGGAAATCGTTTTTGTATTGTTCAATCGTAACATGAAGTAGAGATCCAAGCACATTGATTTATATATCTGAGAAATAGAAAGAAATAGCTGAATGAATAAAAACATATTGCGTTGTAGTTTTTTTTATTATATAGGAATTATCTAGTCAATGCCACGCCCTTCCCAATTGATTAAAATGTTTATACACATTCTGAGATGGATGGATTGATTGATAGATGGATGGATGGATTTAGGTTGGTTTCAAAGATGGCAGCAGAGTTTGAATAATTCAGCTCTCCCTCCCTCTCTGCAGGAGGTTCCTCTTTGATGTCTCACTTTGAAGAACGAGTGCATCCCTCTCTCTCTCTCTCTCCCCTTCCTCCTCCGCCTCATCCTCTCTTCTGTCATCCTTTTCTCCGTGTGTCGCCGCTCATACGTTACTTTCTTTTCTCTCTCTGGTGCGTTTTCCTCCTATATTTAGTCTATAATGTGCAGATGTGTGAGGGAGTGTGTTTTGTAATCTCTCCATCTCCTCGTACATTATCTTTCACATCAGATCAAAGAAACTCCTCTGAGCGATGTAATCCCAGTAACACAGGACTTTTTGCATCATTATAAGTTAATAATTAAGCGTATCTAAATATAGCAGTGGGAGTCATATGTATTAAAGGTAAATAAAAGTGCACAGTCTCATAATTTATTCATGTATCTTCAGCATCATGCAGAACTATACATTAAAGAGTTTAAAGACTAGAGGGAAGAAAACACCTGGAAGAAATGCTTGCAACGTGCAACATTCATGCAACTGCACACATGCAAACTTTGGCAACATATTGACTGCGCGATACAAGTTTCCCTGAGACTTCTTTACTGAGAGGATTGCCATTATTTGTATGTTCATACCTGGAGTCAATTTGGGGCTTTGTATTGTCAATTCAAACGTTGTATCAGCTGCTTAAGGACTCAAGCCTTCATCTAAAAGCAAATAACATCAAGATAAAGCCCGGCGTAATGCTCACACTGCACGCCTTGATCATTTACGACGCCCGACCAATGCTCATGATTTATGAGCTCACACTGTACAGTCTGTATTGTTGGGATCATTGTATTTGAGTTTCGTACCCGCAGTTTACACAGGATCTGTGTGCCGTGTGTTCCATCTGCGTCGCACACAAAGCTGATCACTTCCTCTCTAGTTAATGCTTCCACTGCACGCCCCGCGGACAACAACAACAAAACAGAAAAACAACATTATAACCCAACAGAAAAGCACCTAAACAACATCAACAAAGCTTGTAACAAATGTTCTTGAGTTAAGGTTAATTAGAAAGGTTATACAGGTACAACTGCCATCAAGAGCCAGTTAGTCATTACGGACCATGAAAGCAACAAATATAGATCCACAATCAGCTGTGTCAAAGCTGCACTTCGGCCTAAAAGAATTAAAAATGTGCACTCCCCCCTATCTGCTGCTAAGGTCATAGTTACTGTACCGTGAGGTTGTCCTTCTCTGTGCTCTAAAACAAGTTTTAAATGTATCGAAGACGTAGTTATGAGACTTAGAGGATAAAAGTTGTGTTGCATGTACAAGCTCCACAGGTTCACAGAGAGGACCTCAGCACATTGCTTTCAGCTTTCTCCATCTACTGTATGCTACCTTATGGTATGAAAACACTGAACATTATCCTACTTGGAAATAAACAACCGTGGCGTCACTTTTCAGGCCCTTCAGCTCCCTCAGTCGTCTCCATCTCTGAAAAGCTTGTTGAATGTTTCCTCAGGTTTGTCCTCTTGTGGTTTCCAAACACTTTCTCGTCGGAGCCTTCTTTGCATCTGTCATTCATTCTTTTCTCGCCCCTTTTTAGCTGGGCAAGCTGTTACCATGGTAACCGTAGCAGTGGTAATTTGAGCTGGGCTTTCTCTGCCATCCACCACGGTGGTGGTGAAGCGCTTTGAGTGCGGGCTGGTACACAGCGAGGGTGGAGTAAGCACAGGGAGGCATTTGATTGGTAGTTTCTATCTGGACCTCATGGCAGTGATAGGTCGGAGTTCGTACAGTCTTACAGCAGAGTTGTTTTTCACTGAACATGAATTATTGATTGCTGTTGGTGTGTATAGGATGTTTTATGGAATATCATTATTATGGTATGCTGGATAAAAAATACCAACTCTACCTTTAATTCTATAATCTGCACAGTTAACTAAATCCTCCATCAATCACCCATAACTACAACAATGAAAAGCTCCATAAAAACCCTTTTCTAGTGTCTTACCTTTATAATAAAATGTAAATAAGTGAAATTGCCCGAGGCCTTTATTGATTGTTTTGTGTATGTAATCCTCCCTGAGCATCAGGAGCAGTGAGCATCAGCTGTGCATCAACCGGGAGAAGCTATAGTGCTGAGCTATGCCCTGTAGGATAATATGTCAACAAAGATAACATTACATTTTGTATTTCTCGAAAAGTCTGGAAATCTCTGTGGTGGAAATACAACAATCAGGCCAAATAACTGCTACAAGTGTCACTGAAAGATGTCGGCAAAAATGTTTAACTAACGTGGCAATTTGCAGTTTGATTAGTGTTTAAAACCGTCCAAACAAATGCAACAACGATCTCAGCTTACTGCCTGGTCTCCCTCACTTTCTCCCATCAATGATTGACTGCTCCACTGAGCGCCCCCTACAGGCCTGGAGCGCTTCTGTCGGGATGGCTGGATTTTCTGCGTTATTTATTTGGACTTTGCATCGTTTATGTATTTGCAGCATGTTTGCTGTTAATTCAGCTGTTTCATCTTTTTCGGGTGCTTTTTTTTAATGCAGTTTTTCCTGCGTTGCGTTCATTTTGGTCTTTTGCAAATGTATTCTGTAATTGCATCTTTCTGAATCTGCGGCACGGTTTTACAGCTGTACATCATTTGGGCCACCGTAGTTAAACAGAAAATATATAAATGTAATAAATTCTGAGAAATTTTAAATTGTACCACATTTAGCTAATATCTGACATTCATTAAGCTACATGTTATTATGAAGAATTTCTTGGTCATTAGTCTATAGCTTTAACGAACATGAAGAAAGAAAAAAGAACACTAGAATCCCTTTTATCGTACAAGCTGTGTAATCCTCTGGGATACTCTGCAGAAAGAGAGAAACTGACATGTTTTAAAACATACATAAAAACAAAGCACACACACACTTTTGTCTTTTATGATGAAAGAGAAAAGTGAAGAAATGAACAGCTAAACATTTCATAAACCTCCTGCAGCGCATGCACTGAGAATCAGATCAGATGATCAAGTTGCCTCATTTGTAGTTTGATAATCTTACAGTAAAATTGAATGAGTAAAATCTGGACATTCTTTTCAAATGCATTGCATTTAACAACAAGGAAAAGATCCTCAGTAGCAGACAGTTACTTTTCTATAATTTGATGCAGTTTGGGATCTTGACTCTGTGATAAATCTCCCCATTGCTCCTCATCATATTATTCTGTAATGTAAAATGACTCGTTTGTTTTTATTTCCTCTCTCTGCTTTTTATTTCTGACTCATCTTTTTTGTCTTTCCTCCTGCAGGTATTCTGTACAAGGGCAACGGGGAGAACATTTTCGTTTCCCAGCAACCTCCTGTCATCAGCAGCATCATGGGTAAGCACTATTATCCTATCACTTATCTCCTTGAAACAGTTTGATAAAATGTTGTTAGTGAGCAAATGTTTCTTTTAACACGATTAAACTCAGTGAATGATGGGTAATATTTGTCACAAACAGGGTTTGTTGTGATTTGAGGAAGGTCAGTTTTTTTTAGTTATTTAATATGTTGATTCAAATCTGCAAATGGAAAAAAAAACAGAATTTTGTGTTTTTCACTCTTTTTGCATGTAGAACCATTTCTAGTTTGAATTCACTTTTATATTAGAAAACCCTTTTGGAGAAGAAAACAGCAAAAACATATTAAAGAGCCCATATTATGCCCTTTTTGGGGTTCGTATATTTAATCTATGTTCCTACTTTTGTACGTTCACAATAGCTAAAGTTCTAAAAAAGTGTCTGTTTTCATGTACTGCTCCTCCTTGCTCCCTCTACACTCTGAGTCCGTCAGCTACACTCTGTTGAGCCCACACTGTTAGACCCCACGTGGGCCAAGTCTGCTCTGATTGGTCTGCCGATCCGCTCTGTCGTTATTGGTCAGTTGCTCAGCAGGCTTCTCAGAAATTTCAACATGAGCTGCAGGGCTTGCCACAACGAGCCAATGGGCTTAGATCAGTGATCTCACACTGACAATGATGCCGCACTGACACATTTTTATCGAGGGGGGCTAGAACCGAGCGTTACATGCGGCTAATGCTACAGCTAACAGGAGAACGTAGGAGAAGCCACGTTTCCGCTGACTTTGAATTTTTGCATAGATGTGCCTAAACATGCACAGGACACTTGGAAAACACACTAAAGGGCATATAAAACCAGAAAAAGCATAATATCAGACCCTAGATGCCAAACTCAAACTATGTTTAACTACAGCAATACATATTTCAAACAAGCTTGAACACACACAACACAACACTGATAACTCTGTTTTGTGCAACGTGCAGAAACCAACAGCTGAGGTCTGTAAAGATGGATTTTAACAACCTCTCTCTTCCAGGAAACGGCCGCCGCCGCAGCATCTCCTGCCCCTCCTGTAACGGGCAGGCGGAGGGCAACAAGCTGCTGGCCCCGCTGGCTCTGGCGTGTGGAGCAGACGGCAGCATCTTTGTGGGAGACTTCAACTACATCCGCAGGATCTTCCCATCTGGGAACGTGACCAGTGTCATGGAGCTGAGGTAAGGAGGGCAGAGGGGGAGGGGGAGGAGGAGGTGGGGGGGTGCTGTCGCTGTGGATCAGGGATTACATCCTAATCCAGAGAATACAGCTCCTCGTGTCTCCGAGATAAAGGTCTCACTCAGAGAACCCAGGATCTATTTTACAGCAAAGCCTCGACAAAAGCAGCTCAGACTGACAGTAAAACACACACTCAGACTCCAACATTTGTGAAATAAACACCAGAGTTCTTCGGTTTTAATTAAAACTGAGTATCAGATTTCATCTCTCTATGACTCTGTTTTTCTGGGCATATTTTCCTTTCTGCTCTCCACACTTGGAGGACTTTGAAGCAGAGCTTGAAAACTTAAAGAGAAGGAAAACATGCACGGCCAGACAGAACACCTTCACAATAATTAACATTCGAGTACTGGCTCTGCAGCCAAAAGGGCTAAGATACACGAGCTGTTTGAATTTAGGATGAAATTCTTGGATTAGTGCTCCGACTTCAGAAACAAGCTGCTGGCAGACTCCTGAGTGCTCATTTGACAAAAACTCATCCGAGTCAAAGGGCCGTCTGAAATCTTTTTCTTTCTTACTTGGTTCAAACTCTGATACTTTTCTGCAACTTCTAACTCTTTCTTTTTTTCAACTGCAATTACATTTTTCTTCTGGTGATCTTTGTAACTTGGGTAACTAATCGGTCTACTAACTGTTGTTTCTTCTCTGGTTTATTTCCTTTGCTTGCTCTGTGTTAAAGAAACAAAGATTTCAGACATAGGTAAGACTCACTAACTCTCTTCAACCTTTGACTGCCTTCTCTTTCTCCTGCACCGGAATCAATTCTGCACATTTCTTTCATCCATCTCCTTTTCTTGTCCATTAAAAACAAATAATATTGCTACTTTAGCAACTGACTCACCTAAGTTTACCACCTGTCTTTATTTTGTCCTTGTGCAAGACATCAGGTAGCATGAAGTGATGCAAATGCATACAGTTCTGACCCTGAACACATTAATATAGAGATTACTAGAAAAGCGCTATATAAACTCAAGTCCATTTACCATTGTATGTGTACAGCACAGGTGATTACAGTCAGGTGTCACGGAATACTTCTTTTTGGATATGCTGAGTGAAAATGGTGGTTTTTATTTTGTTACTATGACGACACCCGATCCCCTCTGTGCGCCCTCAAAGCCACACCCCTCACTTACATGCAAAAGCGCCATTGGTTAATAAGCGGGCCTCCGTTCATTGCTTGCATTGTGTAGAAACTACGTGGTCTCATTCAGTTGTAAGTTAACTCAGAGTATAAACTCTGTCATTGGTGACACGCTTTGAGTGTGGACTAGTTCACACAAGGGGTAGAGAAAGAGCAGGGAGACAGGGAGGCTGTGATTGGTTCATCAGATTGGTACCTCGTGGCAGACATTGGTCAAAGTTTTTACAGACTTAAAACTGCTACAGATGACAGATTTTCTTTGTTCCTTTTTCAGAGCACATGAATTATTAATGTCTGTCAGGACCTAAAGACAATTTCAATCATAATCTTAAAAAGTGTACTTGGAGAAAATTACCGACCCTGCCTTTAAGTAATGCCCTGACTTTCAATGATATCGAGAAGACATTTGAAACAGAATCATTACACGAAAAGAGAAAAACAAAAAGTAACAAAGAGTCGATAAAGACAAACTAGTTTCCTTGAAAGTCACTTCCTCAGCTGTCGGAGCTGACGGCTGTGGAGCAAGGAGACATTGAGCTGTTAGCATGCTTATTTAGCACATATTATGCGTTCCAGCGATATAAAGCTGCAGGACGCATCATTCAGGGAAAAAGAATGAGTCAAACCAACAGAAGATGTAAACCCGACAGACAGACTTCACACCAGTGAGCGAATTAGCTGCGAGGATGAAGCAGTTTCATTAAAACATGGACTCATCCATTTATTCATTTTAGCAGTGCAGCTCTCTGCAGGGCAGACAGGCTGAAGAAGAAAACGTTACAAGAATAGTATCCTGAAAAGTCCCTCATTTCCCTTTCTTTTTGTCTCCCTCGATCTCGTTTTCCTCCTCGCTCTAATCTTGGCGAGCGTTCACACGAAATCCAGCTGTCTCCTCTGGTGTCAGCTCAGATGAACGGCACAGTCATCAATGTAGCAGCAGCCCCCAGCAAGGAGAGACATGGAGGGGTTGGGGGGTGGCCGTAGTTATCGCTCTCTGTTTCAGTGTCCCTCCTCTCTGTCGCTGTCCTTTTCAAATCCATTCAAGGGGATTCATAGTTTATAGAGTCCAAACAGGAAGAGCAAAAATAAGAGAAACAAAGACTGTTAGAAAGCAGCCAAAAAACCTTTACACATGTTGCATTTCAAGGATTCAAGGACGTGTTAAGAGTTAAGAGAAGTGCATGTGAATGATCCAACTTAGGTACTGAAGTAAAAAAAATAATTCATCATGTGTTGTTGGGTGAAAAATCTTAAATCCAGAGAACATAACCCAAGTCAAGGATATCGGCTCAAATGAACTACAGGCTGCTCCGCTGAAATCTCTCTCTGCTGACTCTAAAATAAGATAAACAGCGTCCTCAGAGGTGACAGACTCCTCGTAATGCAGCTCCTTTTCCTTCAGGAGGTCTTTGATTCGATCAATAAACCACACATCACTGTAGGTCAATATACCACCTATATTGATAAATCTTACAGTAAGCACTGTCCACCTCCACCAGGAGAGATTTACACACAGATTGTTGTTTACTCCAGACCACACACGCCAAAACTCATTTATCTGCCAGACAGCGTTCTTATCTTTATTGGTACACACTGTACATGAGTGATTTTTTTATTTAACTCCGTTTTGATTTTATTACTTTTAAGAGTATGCATACATCAAACGTGGCCTGTACTGTAGTCTCAGAAGCGTCCTCCATTGGTTTATGAAGACGTGTTATGAAGTTGAACAATTGCTGACAATGCTGACTACTTATAGATCAATCCACAAAGAGGTGACAAACAGCTACAATGCAGCACCTCCCTATCAGTCAAATCACCCCCGGCCCTAATTATGTAAGTGTTTGCATAAGTTAAAGGCTTAATAAAATCAAAGCATGTGTGTTGTTTATTTCTGCTGCAAAAACAGACATTTTAATATGCAACCTAACAGGGATTGATTCACTTTTGGACTCTGCCTCTAGTGGACACTCATGGAACTTCTTTTTATTATTTATGTGGTGCTGATATAAGAAAAATAGCAACAAAAAATTCAAAGCTTCTTATTGAACTGATACAACTGAATGAACTTTCTATGTCAGCTACAGCTCTATTCAAAGGGTCTTTCACAAATGGCATATCACGACGTTGAATTTCAAGGTCTCGTTGTTCTTTGTTCACAAATATCTGAACCTTGGAGTCATTTAGATGAACCCTGAAGTTTTCTTTGGTAAAAGTTGCATTGCATCCACCTCCAGACTAACTGTGATTCAGCTTCATTTCTATTCTCTTCCCTCCTCTTCTATTTCTTTACCCTCTTCCTCCACACATGGAGCAGCGCACACCTGCAGCTTCTCTGCTGTCGGCAGTATCACCATGATTGGATTCAATTCCTCAACTCTTGTTGTTTTCAATTAAACTATTTTTTTTAATTAAAGCACTTTTTTTCTCAGTAGCTACCTCTCTCAATCCATTCTGTCATGTTTGCTAATTCCCACAGTTTTCACTCCTTTTCATTATTTAATCATCCTCCTTTCTTTTGAACTGCATCCTTTATTTTCTCTCTACTTGCAGCCACGGCCCCCTCTGTGTTCTCTTTTTTGTTCTTCATTTATTTTCTTCCCTTTATATCTTTTTTTTATTCATCCTTCATCACTTCTTCTCCTTTATCGTTTCTTTTGTCTTTCTTTTGTCTTTCTCTGCCACCCTTGTTTCCTCCTCCTCCCTGTTCAGTCACGTCTTTTAATGTGTCCTGGCATGTTTAGATGATCAAGTGCCATCCATGTCAAGTTCATCCTCAGGCTGTGGACGTGTGTGTTTGTATTCAACTACACACACACACATGAGCACACACAAAGTGAGGCGTGTCTAAAATAGACTTTGGCATGAAAAACATCCTTTCTTTGCTCTCATGGGACTGTTAAAGAGAACCTCATTAAATGTTTAAAATCTGAGGATGTGAGGGAGAAACGCAGAGGCTGAATTTTCAAGAAGTCACTGTGTTTAATTAACTAAATGAGTCTCACAGACAGGTGGAATACAGACAGACGATTTTCACACTTTACTCTGACAGAAGAGAGAGAATTAATTAGGTTCTTCCTCCTCACAGAGATGTGATTTTGCACTTTTATTTTTCACTGAAGAGGCTGGAAGTAACAAAATAGACTACAGCTTTCAGAAATATGTTCTTTACTTGGGTATTTATTTTTCTGACAGCTTGATACTTTGTACTTTCTATTCCTTACATTTATAAACATGCTCATTGCATTAGCCAAAAAGCTTTTGTGGTTAACTGTTTTGTTTTGCATTCTTGCACATTGTCGAAACATTCTTCATAAATAATTGAACATTTACACAAAGAAAATATGTTTTCTTTTTGTTTCTAGTAATGCATAATTCAACCCTTTCTCCCTGGAAATGATGTTTGCAAATTACAAAAGTGTGTTCCTTTTTGCGCTGTTGAGATAACTTAATGAATGAAATCTGACATTACTGTTCAGTGTTGAAGCATCAGGAGGCAAGATGGGTTGAATTTCAGGAAAACTGAATGTATAAAAAAGATGGACGACACGTCTACACCTCCTCCTGTTGTCTAAGAGTGAAGCTAAAATACTTCCTCAACGGCAGCTGACATATTGCACATTTGGAGTTGTGTCTGCGCAGTAGGGATCAGCTGATGTAGCGGTTGTATGTCCCGCCCCCGTCCTCTAACCTTCTAACGTTCCCGCCCATAACGTTTTGATAAATAGGTCAAAGGTCCCTCATGCGGGTACAACCCCTCAGCAGAACAGATTCTTGTGTTTGGAACAGACATTCACTATTACGGAGTTCAATGACTCTTCTGTTCGTGTTCAATACGTTTCCTCTCACTTCCTCCTCTACTCTGATAATGAGGTGTAAACAGCGCTGCAGGAGCTTAATTTGTCAACAGAGCTGTCAGGGCATTACATCTGCTCTTTTTCTCATCCAATTAAAAGAAAACTAAAAATCTCTGAAAAAAATGAACCTATGCATGATAAGATCAAACTATAATGACAGAACCGGTGTTTGAGAAAAATGTATTTGATGTGTGAATTTGAAATGATAGTCTGGCCCGTGTCCCATCTGCTGACACGGAGGAGGCGGAGCTTATGACTACAATCAGCAGGGGGAGCTCTAAATGATTTTGCTTCAGTGGTTCTGCCATCCTTCTTTTTAAACTCTTGAACAAAATGCTGTTTTATACGTTTTATGTAAATGTATTTTAACAAGACAGGGTTTATGTATCAACTAACTCACAGAAAACGAGGCAAAAGCCATCAAGATGAAACAAGATTTGTTTATTATTTCCACTCTTTTGGTCTTTGATTTGAAGTAGAAATGATTTAGTTTAATAATCTGCAACTATGACGTGAGCTTCAGTAAGCTTTGCTGCAAACAGCTGCTAGAAACGTCCTTCAGAGACAGGACTATTTTTACCTTGACACTGTGAGGACATGTCAGAGCCGCCGCTGGAACATCTTTACTGAAGGAAACAAGTTTAATCAGTACCTCTACTTACAAGTATCTGTACTTCTTCCTCAGTGCTGTATCTGTGTAATCATGTGAGGGATTTGAACTCTGCCTGAAAAAAAACTTGAATGAAAGCAGAGACAACAAAGTCAGTCTATTTAAAGCTTTCTCATTTGTTAACCTGTGATCTTCTGAAGATCATGAACCCGGAGACTCGTAGCCAGAGGCCGAACCAGACGATGCATCCGTGTGCGACGCTGATAGCTTGCTTTGCGTGTGTGCGTGGTGGACTTTTACATGACAGTGTGGTAGACATCATTAACAGTGTGTCAAAGGAGTTGACGGCACCCACGCAGTTCTGTGTTCGGAGTGACATGCAGGCAGACTTTTAACATGTATCACACCTGAACTGAAATCTAGAGAAGAGGAGAGCGAAAACACAGAAATAGACTCTCACACACACTCTGCATCTCACACTCAGGTACTCCTCTGGCAGTAAATTAACACCACTCTCTCGACTATCACCTCATCAACCTTCCTTTTGTTCATTACTTCTTCATTATCATCAGCTCTTCTCTATTTCACTCTCATTATAACACTTGAAGCAGATTGTAAATCTGCTCTGTTGACGATTATTTCAATGGACGATTTTGAGTCGTTTTAATAAGACTGCTAAAGGCAGTATATGTCATTAAAGAGGAACTCAGCTTAACCTGGACCTTATTTTCACATAATGTGGGATCTAAATGGCTAAATATTTAGCAGCTCCAGTAGATTGCTTCAACCAGCAGCTGTAATATGAGCTGTAACGGCTGTTTTTTAATCCTAAATCAAAAGACTAAAACTTCTTAGCTCAGATAGTAACTTAGATTGAGTCCACAAAGTAGCCAGACTCCTTGGACAAAAACAGGATTTTTACTCACACAACACAAGAGTTGCTGCCTCAATAAGTTAGTTTGTTTATGTGATACAAAATAGTTGTTTTGGACGTGAACCATCCTTATAACACTCTAAAGCCTCCCAAATTTCTCAAACAAAAAAAACGCAGATATAGCATTAGCTTACACCTCCTGTGTCCTAATGATTCATTTGTTCTGCAATGTAAAATTACTGTTTTTGTGAATGGAGTCTGGTTACGTTGAAGAAATCAATCTAACAGATGTTTCTGGTTTAAAAATGATTTCCCTTTTAAACATAAAGGTCTATCTCTGTCGGGATCCTTTCTGTAATGTTGTCAGACACAGAATAACAATCTGAGCCTGTCAAGAAAAGAGCTTCTAATGGAGGCACTTTGATTGGATTGGATTTCCCCGAAGGATTACATTTCAGCTATTAAAGCCTTTTTTAACAGCTGCCAAATAACATGATATCTGTTTGAGAAATTCTTCAACTTTAAGTGATTCAGTCCTTAAAACATAAGTTTACATGCCATGTTCTTTAAAGCTAAACTTTGGCCGGCGGTGAACTTGCACCAACATGTACATGATTGAGTCTGTGCTAAAACTGTGTGTTCCTCTTTACATGTTAATTTCAGCAATCATTTATATGCATGACATCAAAACAGGTTTTTCCCCTCTTCATTTCACAGCAACAATCCTGCTCATCGTTACTACCTCTCCACTGACCCCGTGACCGGACAGCTTTATGTATCCGACACAAATTCACGCCGAATCTACCGACCCAAGATGCTCAGCGGTGCCAAAGATCTCATCAGTAAGCAAACACTGCTTCTCCTCGGTAACCCTGCATGTTGTGAAGGATGAACAATCAGCACTTTCTTTATTTGTTCATTTTTCTGCCCTTAAATCAATAAATCCATGATCTTTGTGTTTGTCCAGGTAATGGTGAAGTGGTGGCCGGTACAGGTGAACAGTGTCCTCCGTTTGATGAAGCTCGATGTGGAGATGGAAGAAAAGCTACAGAGGCACAGCTGCTAGGACCGAAAGGTGCATACAACAAACGCATACATACATTTGGTCCAAAAAGAAAGAGGAGTGAATGCATTTCATCAGCTTCTCTTTCTTGAAAGTCATCCTTCTTCTGTTGGTAAGGCCTCAGAGTTGTGCTCAAGTGTCACAAGGAAGTGCACAAACTGGAAAGTGCAGAAATATAAGATCAGTTCTTACTACTGATTTTGCCCGTTGTGTTTCTGCTTAAACCAACAAACTGCACTGACTCAACACATCTAATCACGCAGATTGTTGAGCACGTTGTGCAGATAGCAGAAATGTTATTATTCAAGACTGAGCTGACATTTTTTGTTATAATAGCTGGTGCAAAAGTTTCCATAAAACATGTGGTTAAAAGGTAAGGGCTAATGCCCTGCAGGCCTGTTCTTGCCTCCACATCGGCCATTAACAATCTGAAAATGAATGATAGCTCACAGGGCATTATACCGTGGTCACTTGATTAAGATACAAAAAGTAGACCATTAAGTTATCATTTCCTTTATTTGCAATCTTAAAATTTTAACAAGCTTGGAGTTTCTTTAAATAGCCTAAGAGTCTGACTGTGGTACAGCCTAAAGCAGAGAGCCTCATGGTCGGCCATGTTTACTGCGGTACAGCCTAAAGCAGAGAGCCTCATGGTCGGCCATGTTTACTGCGGTACAGCCTGAAGCAAAGAGCCGAATGGTCGGCCATGTTTACTGCGGTACAGCCTAAAGCAGAGGGCCGAATGGGCGGCCATGTTTACCGCGGTACAGCCTAAAGCAGGGAGCCTAATGGTCGGCCATGTTTACTGCGGTACAGCCTAAAGCAGAGGGCCGAATGGGCGGCCATGTTTATTGCGGTACAGCCTAAAGCAGAGGGCCGAATGGTCGTCAATGTTTACTGTGGTCAGCCTGAAGCAGAGAGCTGAATTTTCGGCCATTTTTACTGCGGAGAGAATGTTGTGCATATTGCAGCACATCTTTTGTGGTGAGAGCAACAGGGATCATTGGTGTACCTAAAGGAAACAACAGGCCATCATAAAGAGCTTAAATAAGCTCGGACAGAGACGACACAATTTGTTACCGTGTTAAGAAAACGTTAAAAAACAGAAAGTGACGTGGAACCACAGGGACACTGAAGCTCTGCTGGGACGTCTGTCTGCAGAGGGTTAGTGCAGGACGACACAAACGTTTATCCTGTTAAAGTTATAATTATTTTTCCTGCTGGAGGGGGAATAAAATGTCAAGTCAGCCGATGTTTCAATTACAGAATTAATTTTGAAGCTTTCCGAGTGTGTGTTCAGGCATTCAAGGTCAGAGAACAGCATATCACAATATAACACCCACTGTGCTGAAAAGCAGACAAAGCATTTAGCATCTCAGCAGCGCTTCACATCTCATGTAGCACATCACGTCACAGGCTCTTACACGACTCCGTATGGAGTTCACAGCTTGGTTCATTCTTATTTAAATATAGAACATACTTTATAAAGACTCATCACCTTATGGGACTTAATGGGCTTCGTGATGATCATCCTTAAGAGATAAGACGAGATATTAGATCTCTTCTTCAAGAGAGCCCTGACCAAGACAGCAAAAAGTTTCAGACAGAGAACAAAGGACTGACAAAAAACAATGTATAAGATCATTCAACAAGTCAGAAGCGTTTAGCAGAGAAACATGTGCATACGTGGTCAAATGATTACTTCTCCTTGTTTTAAAATCATCCAAGAACTAAATGTTCTAGATTAAGGTGAGGCTGCAACTCAGACCCAGATGATGGAGCAAACACACTAACAGCACCTTCACCGAAGGATTGACATCATACATGATGAGTCCATCAGGTCAAAGGCTTCAGCTGCTGAGAGCTGTCAGACTGGAAGGCTGTATAGATCAACTGAATGGTGTGTTTCTGTTTCAGGGATCGCAGTGGACAGAAACGGTCTGATCTATTTCGTGGACGGGACGATGATCAGGAAGGTGGATCGTAACGGAATCATCTCCACCATGCTCGGCAGCAACGACTTAACCTCTGCAAGACCACTGACGTGCGACACCAGCATGCACATACGTCAGGTAACATGCTAGGAGAAGCTAAACATGCTACATACATGTAGATCCACCCTGACTGTCATCGTGAAACTTTCCATGAACGGAGTGAATGTTTTCAGTCAACATACAAAGACAATTTGTTTGACTTGTTTTCTCTTGAGTTATTTTAGAACATTTTCTATTTTTTTCCCCCAAATGTGTTCATTTACATCTGTCCATATTTAGCTTTATATTCTGAAAAGGATTTATTTGTGGTATGCTCATACTAGCAGCAGAAAATATGTCTAAAAATCAACCAATATATAACATCACAAAACAGCCGGTATCACAGAGGCATAGATATTTTCCTTTACTCGACAACGGAAACAGAAAATTTAGATATCAGGGGTTACATTTCAGTTTGTCTGATCTGAAATATTTCTGTCCATCTCAGGGTAGATTTTAAACTTTTCTTTTTCCTCTGATGCCCTCTCAGTGATCTGCAGTTGTAACATAAAGTAGCACTTAAAGGTCAGTTGGTCAAGTCTAGCTGGCCATTAAAACTTTCTCTCCAGTGCTCACTCTTCCTGTTTTTCTCTTTTCTCTCAAGTTTTGCCTGCGAATTTCAGGCCCTGAGCACAAATTGTGTCAAATCAGAGGTCCCTCAAACTGAATCAGTTTGCAGAGTTTTTGTAAAAAAAAAAAAAAAAAATTCATATTTAAATCAATATTATCCAACGGGAACAAAAAAGTTTAAAAAAGTTCACCAAGATGTCAGGTTACTGAACTCTCTCTGAACCATCTCATCGATCCACAAAGTCCAGTCACAAACACACCGAAAAACAATCACAGCATGGACTCTGTCAGGAGTAATACTTTGAACAGGACTGCTGGAACATGGATTTGACCATTGTCTTCCTTTTTAATAGTTTTTTGTTTGATATGTCTGTTTGTTGTTATTTAGTTGTTCTGTTATACTGAGGTCTGTCAACATTTCTATCATCTGTATGTCTCCTACACATGGCAGAATTAATACTAAAGAGACTTATTTAATAATCAAATATGAACTGGTACAGAATCAGATTGGCATGTGAGTGAACGTCTCCCCTCCTCCTCTTCCTCCTCTCTGCATGCAGGTCCGTTTGGAGTGGCCCACAGACCTCGCCATCAACCCCATGGACAACTCCATCTACGTCCTGGACAACAACGTGGTGCTGCAGATCACTGAAAACAGACAGGTATCACCCTTTAACATACTCTTTGTTTGTGATATTACTGTATACAGTGTTGCAAGTATACACACAGGGGTATGAAGCAATATGTCTTGCACATAGGTGCGTTAACAGCGCATCTTCATTCATCATGCTACACACACACAGCAACAAGGAAAACAAGGACCTGCTGCCTCTTGGTGTGCCAGTCTGAGTCTTTTTAAGAATAAAGTTTTAAAACTGCTGTTAACAGCAAGGCACACCTGTCTCTTAGAGCAAATGAGAGCTGACACTCGGATTGGTTTGATTCACTTTGTGCCCAAAACAAACCTATGTATGTTCAAGCCACGTAATCCAACCTCTTATGTCCCGCGCCTCACCTATAGCATAGATTGTGCGCCGCTTTTCTTGCTGAATGTAGTCGATGGGCCCACAGTGTTTTATCATCCATCCTTGTGTGTGTCCAGGTGCGTATCGTGGCAGGGCGTCCCATGCACTGTCAGGTCCCTGGTATCGAGTACACGATGGGGAAGAGAGCCGTGCAGACCATGTTAGAGGGAGCTACAGCCATCGCTCTGTCCTACAGCGGCGTGCTCTACATCGCAGAGACGGACGAGAAGAAGCTGCATCGCATTCGACAGGTAGACGTTTTTTTATTCAACATTTACCACAGTTTCCGATATTTGTGTTGAACATTTTCCCCTCGTTCTGAGCTGACAGTTCACTAAGATGCTCAGTGAAGTATTAATTCCACATCAGATTCAAGTAAACACAAGGACCCGAGACACAGACGCACAATTTAAATGATTCAACTGAAAGCTTTTAGTGTCTTTTTCTTTTACTGTGAAGAAGAAAGCAGGTTTCTGATTTTCACTTCGGAAATATGTCTGTTTCAGGTTTCTACTGATGGAGAAATAACACATCTAGCTGGAGCGCCCTCTGAATGTGACTGCAAGGTACTACACCACAGCTGTCTTTATCAGTCCTCCCTGTGCTTCTTCGGTATCTTAATTCATCTGATCATTTATGTTATTGTCAATGTGTTATTCTTGAGTCCATTAGCTCGCAAACTACACCGTTCAAAACACAGACTTCATGCTGAGTCAATGTGGGATCATCTTTTGGGTTTGCGGGCTAACATGATTTGAATTTCAGTCGTCTCCCGCTTGTTTTGATTTTTGTTTCGGAATGAGAATGGGAGAAACAAACTTGCTGTGTAAAGCTGTAGAACAAAGAGTAGTAGTTACCAACTTGAGCAAAGGTTGTTTAGCAAGTAGCATCCATACTTCACACTAACTGTGATAGTGAAGAGGGTGACCATTTTGGCAAGCAAAAACAGGCTTTTAACACAACAGCCAAAATCATATGAAGGAAAGTTCTTTAAGAAAACCAATTTTTAAGTCGAGGTATTTTTAGTGCAGCAATTTGTCAATCACAGGTAGCTCCGCCCTAACTCCTCCCATCCTTCTGGTCTCTCTGACTCTAAATGGGACCTTCATTTACTAAATGAAACTACAGATTGGGACTATAAACTCAATTGTGAAAATGTTTACTGAGGGAATAATCAAGGGACTAGTAGAAAAAGTGAGCCAATGAAGTCGCCCCCTACTGGCCTTTTGAAAGAATGCAAGTTTAAGACACTTCTACATTAGCTCTACTTTCAAACCCAGAGGCTCTGTCCACATTTTATGATCTAGTCTTTAAAATAACAAAAGCTTTACTGACCAAACGAAACGAAGGTGTTGTTCTCCTCCTCTCACTTCTTCTTCTGTCCTGCAGAATGATGCTAACTGTGACTGCTACCAAACCGGAGACGGCTACGCTAAAGACGCGCGGCTCAACTGTCCGTCCTCTCTGGTCGTGTCCCCTGACGGGACTCTGTACGTCGCAGATCTCGGAAACATCCGGATACGAGCCATACGACGCAACATGCCGCCTACTGGTGTGTATATACTGCGCGCACACACACACACACACACACACAAATACACACACACACACACACACACACACACACACACAAATACACACACACACACACACACACACACACACACACACACACACACACACACACACACACACACAAATACACACACACACACACACACACACACACACACACACACACACACAAATACACACACACACACACACACACACACACACACACACACACAAAGAGGGCACTGATTTGTTTCCCTCTTTTTTCTGTGTTTAGAAAGCAAAAATATGACATAAAACACAAGCTGTGTTGTTCCTTACCCTGCGTTTCAGTTACTTATTCACAAAGTTTACCAAAGTATAATTCCTTGTGTGTTTAAGCATACCTGGCCAATAAAGCTGATTCTGATTCTGAACTCACACCAACTCATATTTAGAAGAGAAAGAACGCTGACTGCGTCTCTGTAACACAACTCACTCTTCACTTTTTACTCTGACATATTTACCTGGCTGTGGCTCAGTGGTCTGATGTGTCCTTGGGCAAGGCACTTAACCCCAGGTTGCATGTTCTTTTGTATCCAGGGGAATAGATAATGATAACAAGGTGGACAGTGATCAAACACAATTTTGAATATCATTTTCTGTATTTGTATGGAAATTCATGAGCTGGGGAGAGACTGTTTGAGCTTAATAAAAAGGAGGAGGGAAATCATAATACAGATAAAATAAGAAATGAAACTTAAATAAGTCTCTGTGTATGTTTCTTCAGGCTCTCTGGCTTCTGGTCCCAGCTCGTATGAGGTCGCCTCTCCGGCCTCTCAGGAGCTCTACGTGTTCGATCTGAACGGGACTCATCAGTTCACCATGTCGCTGGTCACTGGAGACTACAAATACAACTTCAGCTACAGGTACGTGTGTGTGTGTGTGTGTGTGTGTGTGTGTGTGTGTGTGTGTGTGTGTGTGTGTGTGTGTGTGTGTGTGTGTGTGTGTGTGTGTGTGTGTGTGTGTGTGTGTGTGTGTGTGTGTGTGTGTGTGTGTGTGTGTGTGTGTGTGAGTGAGGGAACACACTTTTTCATAAAAAAAAATAAAAAAAACCTCATCTCTGGACTCTTTGTTCTCCTTCTTGTCAAACCAAAGCTAATTTTCACTTTGTCATTTTTCCTCCCACCCTCCATCATTCTCAGCAACGAGGAGGACGTTACCGCGGTGACAGACAGCAGCGGGAACACCCTCCGCATCCGTAGGGACACAAATAGGATGCCTGTGCGTGTGGTCGCCCCTGACAACCAGGTGAGACGAGTCTGTCGCCATCCATCAGAACTTCACCTGACAGAATAAACCTTCATCCTTTTGACACATTTTTAAATACATATTCTATAAGATGAGATGTAAGTAGGTCATAAAGAATAGAATATAATTAAACATTACAATATAATAAGATAACAAATGAATTAAATCCATCCATTAATGATCTTTACCGCTTTTCCCGTTTGGGGTTGGGAAGGCTGGAGCCTATCCCAGCTGTCTTTGGGCGTGAGGCGGGGTTCACCCTGGACTGTTCACTGGTCAATCACAGGGCAGACATATAGAGACAGACAACCAGCCACACTCACATTCACACCTACGGGCAATTTAGAATCACCAACTAACCTAACGGGGAGGTCTCTGGACTGTGGGAGGAAGCCGGAGTACCCAGAGGATCCACGCATGCATGGGGGGAACATGCAAGCTCCCCAGAGAAGGGGATTCGAACCAGGAACCATCTCTCTGTGAGCCAACACAGCTAACCACTGAGCCACCGTGCAGCATAGAAGTGAATCAAAATCATAAAAATAAAAACTTTACAAATGAGACAGAAATAAGAAAAACTGAAATATGAAAAATGGATAGATAAACTATTTATATTTAAAAAGATGAATTAATTAATACAAAATTAAATGTAAAAATTAAATTAAAAATACTGAAATAAATACAATTATACAAACTTATTAATTAATTAAATAACAGTACAAAGTAAATTAACAAAATTCATTCAGAAAAAAAACTAAAATTATACATTTTTAACTTATTTACAATGTTATTTTTTATTCAGCTTGCTAATAAAGCAGTGATTGTTTTTCCACTTTAATTTAAACTTCAGTCCTTTTAAAAAAAATAAAATTTTGTAGTTAGTACTTTCTGTGTAACACCGCCGTGTGTGTGTGTCTTTAGGTCATCTGGCTGACCATTGGGACAAACGGAGGTCTGAAGACTCTAACTGCTCAGGGTCAGGAGCTGGTCTTGTTTAGTTACCACGGCAACAGCGGCTTGCTGGCCACCAAGAGCATCCAGATCGGCTGGACCACGTTCTACGAGTGAGCAGGACAACACATGACACGTGCTCTGTGTGTGTGTGTGTGTGTGTGTGTGTGTGCGTGTGTGTGCGTGTGTGCGTGCGTGCGTGCGTGCGTGTGTTATGTAGATTGAGGCACATTATTTTAAGAGTAATTATCTTTACAGCACATTTATAGCAGCTAACATCACTGTCTGCCTCCCTGCAGCTACGACAGCGAGGGCCGGCTGACTAACGTGACCTTCCCCACCGGCGTGGTCACCAATCTCCACGGCGACATGTCATCAGGGGCCGTTGCCGTGGACATCGAGACGTCAGGGAGGGATGAGGACGTTTCCATAACAACCAACCTGTCATCAATAGACTCGTTCTACACTCTGGTGCAGGGTAAGGAGTGTGTGAGAGACACAGGGAGGAGGAGAGAAAATGCAGCCAAAGTACAAAACACTGCACTTCCTCAAGTGTCCACTTGAGGCTTACTTCAAAAACCAGAGAATCCCTATTAGGCCCCATTTTATGATCCATTATTTATTCAGTCTGTGATATCATACTGGGAGATATGGTCACTGGAACAAAAGATGTCTACCCACACTGTCATTTTTTATTGAAAACAAAGAAGAACTGGCCTGGGCCGTCTTTTATCAACAGTGCGTAGAAAATGTTTTATATTCTGTGTTACGAATGAAATGTAGAAGGTATCAAAAAAAAATCTGAATTCATCAAGCATGCGGACGGAGGTCATACGCACATCTTTATAATCAGTGTTGATAAATCCAACTTGTTCTTAACCAGCATGCTCGTGAACTTGCATTCAGAAACGCCTCCAACCAACCATGTGGTCACAACACATCCCTTTAAAGACCACATTAATATTACTATGGCAAAGAGAGCAAAGAAAAAGTGCTTGATAGAAATGGAAGTAGGATGAGGTTGAATTGAAAACGGTATTTTTTTTAAAAAGTTAGTAAGTCTCGCACCAAGTGAAGCGAATACATGATTTGTTTTTTCACTCAGTGGGCAAGTTCCAACAAAAAGTATGGAGGAAGTATTGAGGAAACATGACCCTGGTAAACCTTTCTTCACACATACTCACGGAGGACTTGAAATGATGCAGCACAAAGAAAGGTCATGCTGACTTACGTCTCGTTGAATTTTTGTACGTTTCAAAATGTTTTTTTCATAAAGTGGCAAACTAAGCTATAATCTTTAACGTTCTGCTTCGATTTCTGTTGTGTTCCTGTGAGTTATTTTAAATGAGTTAATCGCTGCAGCAGCCTGTGGACAGAAACAAGTTGTAAAGTTTAAAAGTTCTTTATGTCCTTTTAAATCCGACCCGAGAGGACGTACTGAGTTATGGATTCATCAAGTTTATTATGAGGTTCGATGCCAGGAACAAAAAATGCTTGTTTCACTGTCGGAGACATTCAGCATCAACACCGAGGGAAAACAATCATTTAGCCCCGCTGCCCTTGTTTAATGTGAACTAATGAGCCGGTTGGAACGCGGCCTCGAGTGGCCGGCACTGATTTGTTTCCGAGCGCACTCAGTGTTCCCCGAGCGGAGAGCAAACAGAGCACGGTCTCCCTCACAGCTACGCGGTATTGATTGAAATGTAATAAGTTATTCAAAGCCATCGACAAGTGCAGCATTTCTCTCCATCAATTCATGTACATTATTCAGCGTTTTTTACGTCCTCGCCATCGCCATCACCAGCCTGCTGCTCCGTTATGTGACATCACATTATGTGAAAGTTTAGCACAGAAACGGAAAACAAGCAAACTCAACCTCAGCGTTCTGTCACTCTGATGGTGAGTGCTTCATGAGACCTGGGAAAGGTGTGTGAAACTCTGAGATGAATAATATTTTACAAGAACAGAAACTATAAATATTAACGTCAGTGCGATCTCATGGGCCGGAGCTTATAAAGTATTTAAAACATTTTGTACTAAATGTCATTTTGTTCAGGAAAACTGATCTGTTAAAGTCAGTCAGGGACCCGCACCTACAGCCAGGCTACGGAGTCCCAGGAGGGCCAAAAACACATGTTCATTATTATAGAAAATAATACAACTAATAAATGTGATACACAACTAATACAATGGTTAAAGAGTTGTGAAATATTTTGAGTGTAGGACAAAAAGAAGTGAAAAGAAACAAACAAAAAAATATAAAAACACTTGGTAATTTATTTTTACATCTAATCGTTTTAATTGATAATAATGTATTATTCATTCATTAAAAAAAGTCCATGAATTACATTATAAATTACATAAATTCCTCATGCAGTTCGTTATATTTTAGGTTGTTCCCTTGATGTTTACTTTTACATTTACATTTTTTTTTTCACTTCCTTTAAACAACAGAGTCTATCTGAAATATCTGAAATTCCATTTACAAACTCACATTTTTCATTTCTTTACGGACTCCATAAAAATCCACCACTCAATATAAAACCACCAAAGTTAACATAAAACAGTACTAATTGTTTGCAGATTGGACAAACTTAGAATTTTTCACCTCAAATGATTTATACTTACTACTTTGGCTGACCAATGCTTAATTTTGCCACCTACTGTACATAAAACACATAAAAAAAACATAAACAAATAAGGTAGCTTTTACGGGGAATAAAACATTTGTGAAAAGACGTTTTGAAAAGAAAAGGATTTGTGGTCCGTATAAAAAAAAGGTAAAGATTAATGAAATATTCTTCATGATGCATTTCAGTGAAAACATGTTAAAAAAGATGAAAAGCTGCAGGTTGTGCTGCAATTACATAAAACACCATGAGTCTGTTAAATAACAACTGCCACCAGTGAACTAATTTAATTTGAATTACCCTCCCTCCCTCTCTCTCCCTCTCTCTCTCTCTCTCTCTCTCTCTCTCTCTCTCTCTCTCTCTTTCTCTCTCTCTCTCTGTCTCTCTCTCTCTCTCTTACACTCACACACGACCATCAGTCTGCAAGAGGTCGAGGGGAACCTCATTAAAAGAGGCTGGGGGACGTTAATACCTGCTCCGTGCTCCATTAGCAGCTTCAAACAGCGAACAGAAAAATTAATTGTTATGTTTTCTCTCCTAACATTCATCCCTTCACCTCCCCACTCTCTCACCCCCCCCCCCCCCCCCCCCCCCCCTCTCTTTGTCCTTTTCTCTCCTTTAACCTCGGGTCAGTTACACAGTTTCTTGACATTTGCACCACAGGAGAAAAGTGAATTAAAGTCGTGGTTAAATGTTGATAATCGTTTCTCTGTTTCCCTCACACAGACCAGCTGCGTAACAGCTACCAGGTGGGGAACGACCACTCGCTGAGGGTCATCTACGCCAACGGGATGGACTCGCACTACCAGACCGAGCCTCATATACTCGCAGGTGAACACTGTGGAGCATATTACCCTGACTGCATACTGTAAACCATGACGGATCAAAGGAGTTCTGCTATTCTTAAATTGTCTTTATTTGTGCTGTGCAGTAAGTGTGACGTGTCAGATATCTGCATGGTGCAATCTTGTTCAAAGCTTTATTCACCTTTTTGTTTTTTGCTGCTTGTTAAAAACAACAGATGCGTTTAACACTCCAATATGTCACACTGTTTCTACCTCCTAGTTTGCATTCATCACGGCACAAATCAAATCAGTAAAATACATAAAAATGAGCACACAGAGAGTTGAAGTGTGCTGTATAAACTGCAGGTGATCCATCATAATAAAGAGCCCTGCTTGTTTTTATGTCCGCGTTTTGTCATCCTTGCACAGTGATGTAGTGCCGACGGTTCAGGTTTACATGCAGCTGAATAATAAAAGTTTCTAACAGTAAATACAGGAGGGATGTTCACACTCACAGTGATGGATGATCAGCTAAAGCAGGTGTCGAGTCTCTGCAGAGTTTAATATGATGGCTTAAAGATGCAACACTACAGCATACTGCAGACACTAGATAGTCAAACACTGCTTGAAAAGTTCAAGAGAAGATCACTTCATTTACTGACATAAAGCATCAAGATGCTAATGTAATGAGCAATCTGCAGGTCACATGCTAACTTCACAGTTCATTTTGACTTTCATTGCTTTTGATTTTTATTGGCTTACACATATTTTGTTTTGTATTCCTAGGTGCTGCTAACCCGACTGTAGCCCGACGTAACATGACGCTGCCGGGAGAGAACGGACAGAACCTGGTGGAGTGGAGGTTCAGGAAGGAGCAGACACGAGGAAAAGTCATCGTGTTCGGGAGAAAGCTCAGAGTGAGTTCAAATCAACGACTACTGAGGAAATAATGCTAAAACTTATCAACCAAAAATGAAATCAGGGTGTGACTGACAAGCCGGTTTGGTTTAATAAAAATAGGATTTTGCTCGGTTCAGATGAGAGAGACCTTTTAATAATCTTTTTTTTTGTTTTATTGGAAATAATGAAACTTTTAATGTGCGGTGAGCTTTGTTTTGTTTTTGGAAAGAAAAAATATAAAGATCCACAAGCACAATTTTTTAAAGGTCACGCATTATCCTCCTTTCAACCAGTTTCAATAAGTCTCAGAGCTCTTGTGAAGTTTCTTGTTCTAAATCCACTCTGATCCTGTATTTGATCATGCCTATAAACCCCTCTATTTCAGCCCTGCTCAGAACAGACTGTTTCTGTGTCTGTACCTTTAAATGTAAATGAGCTGTGTCTGACCACGCCCCATCTCTGGAAGGGCTTGGTTGGCTCGTTGCTTTCTGGCACCATGCCCTATTGTTTACAGTGAGAAGACACACTCAGAGGGCAGAACAAACCACAAAACGCTGTGGGAGTGTCACCCACCTGGGGGAGGGGTTACTGCCCTTTGTGATGTCATGAAGGGAAAATCTCCAAACGGCCTGTTTGAGATCACATTTTCTGAAAAGTGGAGCAGGACAAAGACAGAGAGGATGGACTGTTCTCATAATTGGGGGGGGTTTGTAGACAGACTAAGGACACGTACTGTATAAGCGTTAGAAAAAATGCTTAAGTGTATTTTGACCTTTAAATGTTCACTACATTTGTTTTTTCCTTTTTTGATGAAGATGACCGAAGCACAAAGCAAATCCAAATAGTCCAATTATTTCCATATCCATTTTTATAAATCTTTAAATAAGATCTTTACCCGTTTACCTTTTTCAGGCCCATTTTTCCTGTAATGATTTTTTTTAAAGTAGAAATTAGACAAAAACAGTCGCTCAGATTTGAGTTTTTACAGTGCAAAAGTATGAATCAGGCATCAGGAAGGGACAGAGTTTTATAAGTAAATATCACTGGAACATGGTAAAAACATACTGTATATAGCACATAGTGGCTGCAGCTGGCCATTTGACCTTCTTGCAATGAGGCAACAAACCCCACAGTTTGACTCCCATTGTTTGGCCGCCATGTGAGCAGCTCTTGTGGGTTACAGAGCTGAGAGTGATGTGTTGTTGTATCTGTTGTTGTTACGAGACTTTAGGAGAGAACGATTGGGACACTGATGGGTCTGAATATTACATAAGGTGCTCTCTAACTAGCCCTGCATAATCAGAGGGAACTGTGCAGCCTCCTGAGAATCTGATCCACGCAGCGGTGTCACTCTCAGCGTGGTTCCATAAACACTAATGAGTGTGACAGCATGTGTGTGTGACTGTTGTACTGCGAGCGAGCAATAATGAGCAGAGAGGTGAGCATGAGCACAACATGTGTTCAGAACCTGACAGCTGCATGTTTGGGACTTAGAGCAATTCTTCTGTCCAGATTCCTGCAGCAGAAACACGTCGACAGTTTAAGTCGGTAATGATGACGCGCTGATTGTGAACAGAAGTGAACTTTAATCCAGCTTTTCTACTGAATTTTAATATTCACACTGGTTTTATTTATTCTCTTGATTCCATTTCGGCTTTGGATTGCAAATAAGCTCTCACATTTTATAGAACTTGAACCAGGATGTAAACATTTTAGTATTGGCTGTAAAACCAGACATTTTAATACCGGGTGTGTACGGGACTTCTGGGTCTTTTACTGCCAGCCTCAAGTGGATACTCAGGGAATTGCAGTTTTTTGCACTTCAGTAATGGTTTCAATTTTCAACATTGGAGATTGCTGCTTGCTCGTATTTGATTTAAACAGAAGTACTATCTGGGACAAGGCCAATAGCCAATCATAGTCTAGGATTTTGGGGCCAATCAGATTTCAGGGGGCCCCGTACCACACTGTGTCACCCTGCTGGCCACGCCGCTGATTAAAGAAACAGTGAACAGTCTCGTACACACAAAATAGAAGAAACAAACCAAGTAACAGATTACAGACAGAAAAACTTGACATTACCATTAAAGTCAGTGACCACAGCTGCATTTTCACTCCAGATTTAATGATTCCTTCCAAAGAGAAGACTAAACGTCTCTCGACAGTCCTGGCCTCAGCGTTCAGATAAACATAGTCTTAGTTATTTGGATCCAGGTGATCATGATGGGCCCTGCCAACCTGCAGGATGATGAGTTTCCCTGATTTGATGATGCTCTCTTTTGGCTGTTATCCTGATTCTTCTTCATCCAGCTGGCTCAAAGCCATCACCCCCCTCTGCCCTCCTTTACTCACCTCTCTGCATTCAACTAGGGCTAATTTACAAATGAATGAGTGTCTGGATGGAGAGGCGGGAGCGTTGAACGTGTTCCAGCAGGCCTCTCTCTTTAATGAAACACGTCTGATTGTGAGTTTGTCCTCTCGATCACGGAGCTGTGAGGTGAGTGTAGATCTGAACCTGGACGATACGTCTTTGTAAACGAGAGTTTGAACAAACAGAACGTCATTCAGAGCGCCACAAAGACAGTCAGCTGGCTCTGTGATGACATCATGTTTTATGGATACAGAATCAGACCTGGGGGTCTTGATCATTCTGTTTGTTGATCCAGGAGGAGAATGTTTTATTAATAACCGTGTTCTTACTCAGCTGTTTGAGGAGCAAGTATTTCAAAATAATGTAGATCTCTCTCTTTCTGCGTCTCCCTCTGTTCCTCTGACCTGACTCCGGTTAAAGTCTGTGATGGTTCAGTGCTCACGCTTTGGGGTGGAGATTGAGACACTGTGATCATACGACCAGGAAGATAAACGACGCTGTAAACTCTGGATTATTTTCTTTTTAATGATAACCTTTGCTCTACTGCTATCGTTGATTCAACAGTTTTTCTGGTTATTCATTGACAAACGGACTTTTGTATGTCTGCCTCTCCTTCAGGTGAACGGCAGGAACCTTCTCTCTGTGGATTACGATCGCTCGCTGCGAACAGAGAAAATTTATGACGACCACAGGAAGTTCCTGCTGAAGATCATCTATGACACGCAGGGCCACCCGACACTCTGGGTCCCCAGCAGCAAACTGCTGTCAGTCAACCTCACCTACTCCAGGTGAGCCTGACTTTATTTTTATGTCTGTCAGCTGGGAACAATAAAAAGCCAAATTTTAAGGTTTAAAAAATCTGTTTTGGCAGATGGCTGTTTATCAGTGAGTCTGTTTCTGTTCGAGGTTTCAGATTTGATGACTTATGGTGGTTCACAAGGTCCATCTAGACCTGATCTTTATAAAGTTACTCAAGATTACTTTGGCTTTGGCGCCAGATAACCAAAAGTTGACTGATTGATTGACTTTATTTTTACTGCTCCAGAAATCTCTGAGGGTAACAACCATTTACAATTTCAAGTCAATTAGAAAAAGGCATTAAATGTTCCAATCAGTGTTAGTTAAAAGAAAAACATCCCACACACCTTACAATAAGTTGACATTATATCTAAATATAGAATATTTTCTTAAAGTAATTAAATGGTTTAATAAAACTTTCACCTATTTTAAGGCTTAAAGGGTTCTTTTGAAAGAAAATAAAACCTATAAAAATCTGTAACATCAAGATCAAGCTGAGAACAATGTTCATATTTTAGAAATATTTACCACTTTTCACTTATAAGCTACCATCATTAAAAGTCAAAGACATAAGTCATTAATCCTTTCTTTGATTAGTGTCACACTGAGTAACTTAAGTGCACATTGGGAGAACTGAAACTTTAATTACAATGAAGATAGCCTTTGGATTTGCCCTTTGAGGTCCAGAGAAAAAACAGGAAATCTGCTGACGACTACAAGTTCCAAAACTCAGTCCATCACGGGGAAAAAAACATTTTAAACAAAAATGCGATGTTGCACAGTCGTACACCTTTACGTCAGAGTGGGCCATTTAAGATTCACAACATTAAAGGAAAATCAGACATTCAAACGTTTTATTCCTTAGTTCATAATTTGTGTAGACACTTGTACATTATATGAAAGAAAATAGCAAACTTGTAGTATTTCAAGATATATAAAAACAAAGATATTTCTTTTGATCACATAGTTTAAATGTTAACTCAAATGCAAATATAAAAAAAAATCCTATTTATCCACCTTATTCCTGCTCTAATGCTCGTCCTTTCCTGCAGCACAGGTCACTAAAGGAAAGTCCAAAACGATCTTTTTAGAGTTGTGCATCACTTCAGGACTTCTTTGTACACTTTTCATCACATGTTAAGACTGAACAGTCCCTGACTTATAGATTGGAGGATTTTTTTGTTGTCCAGAACCAAATGTCTGACCTAACCAATCAAATAAATAAATCCTGAGACGTGCTGTAGTTTCTGTTTTTTCCTTGCAGCTGACATGACAAAAAACTAAATCCATGCAGCTACACTATCACCAATTTAACAGACTGTATGACAAACAAAAACAATCTTCAAAAGGTACAAACATTTATTCTCATTCTCATACAATCAAACATACATGCATGATGCTATTGACACCTAGTGGTTACATTAGGAACTACATTTTAATACAGGGAGGGGACCACATTACAGTTCTGATTCAAAACCAGAAGAAGAAGAAGAAGAACTCCATTTGAGCTTCAACATCTCCTATTGACCAGATGGTGGCGCTATAAAAACTGCTTTAACTCTATTCTTTAAAAGTCGAGAATAGCACACATGATGCATGGACTTAAAATAGACACAAAAACACAACTTGGACCAAAAAAATCCACCATGATGGTGTCTCTTTTTTGTATTAGATCTGATTTTATCTGCAGTGAGATATCTTTGCCGTTTAGATTTTCACTGGACACATACTCACAATATCTGGAACTTTGTATTCATTCAGTTTTTTATTGGATGAGGTATGTTGATGAGCATCAGTAGAAAAATACAGGATGTAAACATGCTAGAGTCAACTTGTTTTCTAACGTTCAGGCAAAGTCCATACAATATTATTTAATACAAATACAGACACAAAAACTGGATATATTTTAGCACCATTTCAAGTTATAAAGTCATGTTTCTGGCCATCGTTTGAGTCAGGCACACAATGTGGAATAGGACACTCCTTTGTTGTGTTTGTAGGCTTTTTCCAATATTCACTTCCCTTTACTGTTTGGGATTTGGGAAGATAAGTCGAAAAACATGGCCGCCATCAGTAAAAAATATTCAACCATGTTGGATTTGAGCAGCAGCTCAGTGACAGGAAGCAGCTGATTGTAGATCTAATGTAGGTCTATTTTCTGTAAACCACGAAAGGTTTGAACTGGGAATCGCTGCCTTTGTTCACTATTTCTGTGTATGTTTTACTAGTTTAATGAATAAGTGACTTTAAATCTGCCGCTGATGAAGCGTAAACTACCGAGCTGTAGCAATTATTTAATTATCATTGTTAGAGCACCGGTCGAAAGCAAAATTATAAATACTTCACAACGGCAGAAAACTGAAACAAACAGCGAATAAAAGGATCCAGTTTTTAAGGAATAGAGATACTAACCGATTGTGTGGGAAATAAGAAAAATAGAAAAAGTTATTCTCAAAGAAATAGTAAAGAAAAAACAAATAATGAAACACAAAAATCATCCAAGGGTCTCTGATAAGATGGTCTTAAGAGGGAACTTCAGCCCTGAAATCACCTTCTATAATGTGTGTGTGTGTGTGTGTGTGTGTAGTACGGGGCAGGTGACTGGACTGCAGAGGGGTCCGACCACAGAGCGCTGGGAGTACGACAGTCAGGGACGAATCATCTCCAGAGTGTTCGCTGATGGAAAGACGTGGAGCTACACCTACCTGGATAAGGTACAACAACACACACGTCACACACTGCGCAGGAGCACTGAACACACAATATATGTATATATCTATTTTCATTAAAAGGAAAATAAAAACATCATCTTAATAAACTAAACCCATAAATAATACAATTAAGCCTAGTTTGAATGTAAGTCACAAATTACAACAGAGTTTATCCTCTTATAACATTTTAGTTATTTCACCAGCTGCAACAGTTCCAGTGTAGGCAGAAGTTACACCTTCAATCTTAAACCATCTGTTTTGATTTTATGAACGATACGTGGTATCCATAGTTAGGCGCGTAGCTGACTTGATTGACAGTTGGGCGTGATGTTACGCTTGTCAAGAGGCTTAAAACCCGCCTCAGCTCCAGCTCTCAGCCTGTCGTTAGGTTGAATGAAAGTTAGGCTGAGGCAGGATTTCCAGCATGGCGGCTGCTGCCGATGAGCCTCCGGAGCCCCCTGATGTAAGAGATGGATGATGTCACTCAGGCTTCATACATTAATATTTACAGGCTATGGTCTAAACGAGCTACAGAAAGTAAAATGGAAACAGGGTGAAACAGTGTCAGGGTGAAAAGGTTGCGTCACGCTGCGTCACTCTTGTCAGGACTGGAATCAAGCTGATTTGTTGCTGACGCTCGCTTGTGTTGCATGCTGATAGGAAGTTGATGACAAACAAACAAAAACTTGATTTTATCAAATTCAATCCAAAAGGTTGTATGTTCATAAAAGATTTAAAATAATTCTGCTTCAGCGTCCCGCTCCCTAGTGTTCAGATATCAGGGCAATATTTGAAAAAGTAATATAAGCAATAACACACTTTTTAAAAATAGAAGAAATCATCATCAAAACAAAACACTCTCCTTCTTAAGAAGACATAAACGCTGCACGACTCACATAAATGAAAAGATAAATGACACACTGAAGACAACAAGCACACACACTTTTGTTTTTGTTCTTTTTCCTCTCACAAAGAAAGTTTTTAATAAATTCTGGTCAGAAAGAGTCAGCTGCACTAATTGAAGATTTTTTTTCCCCCTGGTGTGAAATATTCTGTCACAAAGTGAGAGAGAAAAACAAGCCACCACAAAGAGTGTTCCTGCAAACAGACAGCTCACCTCCTCTAGAGAGGGAGAGACGGCTCACCTCCCAGAGAGAGGGAGGAGCGGGGGAGAAACAGCTTTTAATAGTTTAAAATGAAATAACACAGCTCCCCTCATCGAATCACGGGGAAACAAGAGAAGCCAAGAAAACAAAAGATGAGGAACAGAGAAATAAAAATAAATACTTTGCACATTTTCTGCTGCAGAGTATGGGTCAGGTCGTAATCCACGTAGCTTGAATGCTAATTAGGCATTTACTCTTTTCACTGCATTTCATTGCAAGTGGGATTTACAGGTCTTTAACACAGAAGAAAAGACAGTTAGTTCCCTGTGTGCTTTCAAATCAGGAGGAAATTTATAAGTATGAAGGCAAAGAGGCTTTCTTTTTGTGGGGTTAAAAAAGATTAATGACAATGCCAAAAACTACAGTTCTTCAAGTGTCCACTAGAGGCTGTCTCCTAAAGTGAGTCAATCCTCGTAGCGCCCCATGTTAGCATAAATAAATCATCTTCAGAATACCCCTGTAGTTCCTTTAGTCTGATAACTAAACTCCAGTTAGCTACCAACATCATTGTCTCTGGAAAAGTATATGAGGAAATACAAAAAGAGGACATTTGTGTCACACAGTAAAGACGTCCTTTCCGTCACTGTTACCCAAAGTGCTCCCTGAGGGGTAAAGAGAGACTTTTCTTTACAATGGATGACTGGTTTTGATTTGTAGGGAGATGAGAGGTGACAAGGAGTCACCTAAAGGAGGACAGAGCAGCAACAGTTCTAAAAGAAGACAGAAGAGGATGTATGTAAGGAAAGAGGAAAGAGACGCTTAGAAAGTAGGAACTTTGAAAACAACCCACCTTGTCTCTAAGGAGAGGAGATTCCCTGTAGTAAAAAATAACAAATAGGAGGAGGACAAACAGGAGGAGACAGGAGGGATAAATCAGACTCCTTTTGTGTTTGTTAGCTCGGGAAGACGGAGGAAAAGACAGATGAAGCCCGACACTAAACAGCAGCGAGCCTTGTTTGTGCACGCTGAAAGAAAGGGAAGATAGAGAGCGATGGAGGAGGAGAGACAGAGAGCGATATTTAAGAGAGTCTGCAGAGACAGCGGCACTACGAGGAAACAAGACCCAGGGGACGTTAGCTGAAGCATGTTAGACAGAGAGAGGAGACACGGAGAGAAATAACGACACTAAGAGAAAGGATGATAGCGAGGGACACAGAGATGAGACGTACTGTAAGACATAACGAGAGAATACAACGAAGTGAATAAATGATTGCTCAGAAGACTAAATGTGTGGAAGCCTTATGAGGACATGTATCGGTGCATGTATTTACACCATTTTGCTCTGATAAGGATTCCTAAATGCTACAGCTTCAATGCCAGACTTCAAGACGTTTGGAAGAGATTCATAAAAAGTAGCTGAATCTAAACACATGAGTACGGAGTCAAAAAAGGAATACACACTTTATGTAGTTATAAAGAGGTTTCCAAGTTCAAGAAATATATATATTTTTTTGTATCAAAAATAGTTAAGTGCAAACAAGAGAAAAGAAGCTGAGGAAGGTGAAAAAAAGAGGAAGGAGGCCACAAAACAAAATACAAAACAGACAAAGTGAAGAATAGACAAACACAAAGAAGAGTTTATTTTATTCTATCACTTTGAATAAATGAGCCACACTCCATTACTCCACATGTCACTCTGTGCACAGTCTCACCTTCTCCTCTACTTGTTTTTCATTCACGTCCGGTCTCCATCTGTCACGTTTACTGAAAACACTCGCAGGAAGACGCTTGTGTGAAAAAACAGGATTCATCATGTACAGGGACACACGAACAACCTCCTAACTGCAGCAGTATGGATGCTTTGTTGTCGTTGTCCTCCTACTCGCTCATTGCTATTGACTGGGACAATTTCACTCTGGAACCCATTTTCAAAACTTTGCGTTTTTAGGCACCCAAACCCCAGTTGTTCTGTAAACAACGGCCAAAGAAACTGCAAAAAGTTACAGTTTTCTGGTGAAAATGGTTGTCGTGTAAACAGGTCTTAGGTTAAGGTCGGTGTAGAAACAGATGACATGATGGAGCTCAGGGGGGCTTTAAGCCTCCCAGTAAACGGCTACAACACACCCACCTGTCAGTCAACTCAACCACACTCCTTACTGTGCAAAACGCTTAACCTAATGAAATTAAAATATATATATATATTTTAAAATATATATATATATTTTAATTTAACCTCTACAGTGTGTACCCATAACATAATTAGCAATTTAGACCAAACCGGTTTCTTCTATCTTGGTATAAACATGTTTATTTCTGCAGTAAAGTTGGACATTTTAATATGGGACCTAATGGGGATTTCTTGGTTTTGGCAGACAGCCTCAAGTGGACATTTGAGGAACTGCAGATTTTGGGGCTTACACACTGCTTTAATTTTTCAGCATTTTTCATACGTCAGAAAGTGAAGAAAAAAGATGGTGGGACATATCTCTGTTTTGATACTGATGTTAAATTTCCTGTTTCCTCACAGTCCATGGTCCTGCTGCTGCACAGTCAGCATCAGTACATCTTCGACTACGACGCGGGCGACCGTCTGTCCGCTGTCACCATGCCCAGCGTGGCTCGCCACACCATGCAGACCATCAGGTCCATCGGATACTACCGGAACATCTACAACCCCCCAGAGAGCAATGCCTCGGTCACTGTGGACTACTCCGAGGAAGGACAGGTGGGCCTTTTTTTTCTCCCACAATGCCTTGCAGGACCAGTGTTATATTTCTACAGGACGTGTATAATTGTGTATGACAATGGCGTACAAGAGCAACATTAAAGCAACAAAAACAATCAGCGAATAAAGTTAGAATATTACAAGAAAAGCAGTATTATTGCAAGAATAAAGTAATAAATTCTGGTCTATGGTTTGCCTCTACGTTGTTTTAAAAGTGGAATATCAGAAGATCAAACAGCCACCATCTCTAAAATGAGGAACATGGATGACCTTTGACACGAGACATAAATCACTGAATACATCACCTTTTGATACAACAGCTGGAAGAACAATAAATATCAGGAATCTGAAGGCTTGTTCAAGAAACACATTATTCAGAAGAAAGCCCTGCACCGACTTAACGACAGCTTTATTTAACATATTTACTATTCTCATATAATTCCAAATCTATTCCTTTACATTTCAATTTTTTTTCACATAAACCACCAAATTCATACTATGACTTTTTCACAATAATTAACAACGTTATTATATTAAGTAAGGACCTTTTCAAGTAAAATTGCAACTTTTATTTTTTTTCTAATTTGACTTTTGTTCCAATACGATATTCTTGTAATATCACGACTTTGATGACTTTTTTTTAAATGTGACTTTAGTCATGTTATATAAAAAATTGTATAAAGATGAGTTACCACGTATTCTCATTTTATTCTAACTTTTTTCACAATAAATTATTTTACTATTCTCGTTATATTAAGATTTTATCATAAAAGGATGAATTTATCCTGGTAATATTACAACTCTGTTCTTGTTTTATTAAGATATAGTTCTCAAAATATTAAAACTCAATTCTCTTTCCAACATTCTTGTGATATTAAGAACTTATTCCTGAAATCTCAGGTTTCTCCAGTGTGGCCCAACTCTGTCCGACTTTATTTCTTTTATTACTATGAGGTGTCTGTGCACTTAGTTGTGTCTCACGTCTTGCTTGGTCAGATCTTAAGATCTTATGACGAGTATGGTTTAATCCTGATCACTGACATATTGATCATTCATCATTGTAATGTTATTAATCCAAAATGCTTTTCTCGGCTTTCTGTCTGCAGCTCCTCAGAGTCGCCCATCTTGGTACCGGCCGCGGTATTCTCTACAAATATCGTAGACAGGTATATACATCTTTTCTTACTCTTTTACCTGGATGTAAAAAACAAATATATTATTAACGTGTAATCTTTTACCTCTTTTATCTCTTATATTTGTCTATTTTTTCAGCAGTGTTCTCTCTGGACAAAGAAATGAGTTCAAGAGAAATATCATTTTATGAATAATAGTAAACACAATGGGCTCTGTTTTATTCATCTCCTCAGAACAAGTTGGCAGAGATCCTTTACGACTCCACGCGTGTCAGCTTCACGTACGATGAGACAGCCGGCGTGCTGAAGACCGTCAACCTGCAGAGCGAAGGCTTCATCTGCTCCATCCGGTACCGGCAGATCGGCCCGCTCGTCGATCGGCAGATCTTCCGCTTTAGCGAGGACGGGATGGTGAACGCACGCTTCGACTACACCTACGACAACAGCTTCAGAGTCACCAGCATGCAGGCCGTGATCAACGAGACGCCGCTGCCAATCGACCTGTACCAGTTTGATGACATATCAGGGAAGGTGGAGCAGTTTGGGAAGTTTGGAGTCATCTATTACGACATCAACCAGGTGAGACAGGATGGATTCAATCCAAATTTAAGTGTTGAAAGAAGCTTCAAACTCTGAGTGGATTCTTAGGTATTGTTTATATATTTTGAAGGAGAGACAGTTTCACCGAGCACCTTACATACATCCTTAATCTGAACCTGAAAGGAAAGGCGGAAGGTAGAAATCCAAAGTGAAAGAGACAGAGGAAAGCATTTTCAGTCTCCTTCCTCTCTACACTTTAATTTCCATAATCTTAAAGTGTTGTAGTTGTGCAGTCGTGAGATACTTGATAAACTCAGACTGAGCTATTCATTTGAAAAATACAGATGATCGTCTGTGTGTTTTAGTGGCAGTGAAGCAGGACAAAAAGACATGCTTCATCTTGTCTGGCCACACTTGTCTCTCTGTTAGAGACTGATCTGTATCTGTAGATAATCTGAATTTATCTTCCTTCCTCTCAGATCATCTCCACGGCGGTGATGACCTACACCAAACACTTCGACCAGCATGGCCGCATCAAAGAGATCCAGTACGAGATCTTCAGGTCCCTGATGTACTGGATCACCATTCAGTATGACAACATGGGCCGAGTCACCAAACGGGAGATCAAGATTGGACCGTTCGCCAACACCACCAAATATGGCTATGAGTACGACGTGGATGGACAGCTGCAGACGGTCTCCCTCAACGAGAAGATGATGTGGAGGTAAGATCACAGCAATAAACATGGATAAAACTCCTTTACTTACAGCTGTAAGGTGTTAACTGTTTCTAATCTGGCCGCGCAGGTATAACTACGATCTGAATGGAAACCTGCACCTGCTGAACCCTGGGAACAGCGGGCGGTTAACCCCTCTACGCTACGATCTGCGGGACAGAATCACTCGTCTGGGGGACGTACAGTACAGGCTGGATGAAGACGGCTTCCTGAGACAGAGAGGAGCCGAGATCTTTGAATACAACTCCAAAGGTAGGAACTGTTTTTGTACTCCCTGCTTTTCTGGTCCAACGCAGCCAAACAGAGGCCCGGAAAGGCCAGAACACAGAACAGCATAGATCAGCATAGAGATGTAGCAACCTTTACATCACAAGCTGGTGTAAGGAACTCGTTTTTATTACCAGTTAGATAGTTTTTTTAATGCAATTTTGCCTTTTGAGCAAGATGTTAACTAAATTGTCTCCCACAGAGTAAGAGTCTGTCTGTTCTTCAGCTTCTGTAAGAAACACAAAGGGCGTCACCGTGATAAGCCCTCAAATTTGCATGTTTTGTATGAAACAGGAAGTGGTTTATAACTGAGCTCCATATCCTTTAATGCAACCCAAACTAAACATGTATGGTTAGGGTCCTGGTCTTGACACATTCATATGGCAATATTCCATGCAAATGGAAGCAAACCCTAATGGCGACAGGGAATGTCAAGGTTTCCGCTACAGGCTACTGTTTCAAGTAGATCAAACATTTCTTCCCCAAATTTTTTCAGGAAGGCTAAAAAATGCAGATTCAGTATGCTGGAAAATTCTGTGACTTTTCCTGAGAGGGATCCGCCATGGCGGCGAGCAAAATGTAAAGAATATGTGTAACAATAAAAACTTGAGGCATCATCATATCTGTCTAATGTGCTTGATAACAGCCCAGAGGTGAAGTTCAGAGACTGAATTAGCTGAGGTGACACCTCGCAGACAGCTACCGGCTTCCACCTGTCAGTCCAAGAGGCCACGCCCCTGATTCCACTTAACTACAAGTCTTAATATAATGTAAAAAGGTGATTTGTAAAAAAAAAAATCATCCCGTACAGTTGTCATGAAGCGAAAAAATGAGCTATAGAGACCAAAAGGATTTTGTACCAGGCTGTTAACATTTTTATTTCTGCTGTAAAGTTGGACATGTAAACACGGGGCTCTATGGGGATTGACTCACCGCAGTGACAGCCTCTAGTGGACACTTGAAGAACTGCAGTTTTTGGTACATGGAGGTCAGCTTATTTTTTTCAAACAAGAACTTGGAAGAGCTTCTCTGCCTCGGCTCACTGTCAGTTTAATCTTTGGAGCTCAGTATAAAGAGGGACAACAAGCTCAAAAAGTTTATGTTATAGTCACCACCAGACCAGCTGAGACTCCAACAAATCTGGGTTAAATACAAGTGTATGAGTGAATATATATATTCAGATTTTCCCTCACATCTTCACATGACCTGGTACATAATTTATCTACAAGCGTTAGCAAATACAGTTTTTATTCAAAGAAAATGTAACACCTCGGATTAAATATTTCAGTAAGAATGGGGGCCACCAAACTCCCTGATTTTTAGAGTCCATGCTTACATTTAACTTGTCTTTTCTTTTTTCTCTGACCTGTGTTCAGGTCTTCTTGTCCGTGTCTACAGTAAAGCGGCCAGCTGGACGATCCAGTACCGTTACGACGGTTTGGGTCGGCGTGTGGCATCTAGAAACAGTCTTGGACAACACCTGCAGTTCTTCTACGCTGACCTGAACTATCCCACGAGAATCACACACGTGTACAACCACTCCAGCTCCGAGATCACCTCCTTCTACTACGATCTGCAGGTACACACATGCAGTATTTGGTAAAGTTAAACTAGGGGTGTAAGTCATATGTGGTTTCTTTTCTGGTTTCACTCTTAGTGTTTGATTTATGATTCTCTGTTAGGAGCAGGTTTCCTCTCTGATGACTTCAGGGGAAACATAGTGAATGCATAGCATCCCAATCAGAGAAGATGGGATTGTTTTCACTGTAGCAGACCCACTTCATCACCAAAACATTTTCATTTTATTTTAAATGCTTCACAGGTTAGAGAACCTGTAACACATTAATAGCTGGAGGGGTATCTGTTTTATTGTGATGAATATGGATGGTGCATCCGCAGGAGCAAGACCCTAGATTCAAAAAGTTTGTTTTCACATCAACAGGATATTTTATACTTGTTTCAATGAGTCACCTTAAAAAACAGAGAAAGACAATAATAGCAGTAATTGTAGCCTGACTCAAAGGAAGTGGACTGTGTATTAATGTCTTGTTGGCTGCTTTCCTTGGCCTCTTCAGCTATTTGCATTTCCCTAAATCCCCATTGCTACTTGAGCAACAATAACAACCCTCGGCTAGCATGCAACGTGCTAGCCATAGAAGAGTAGTATGTTTGTGTCAACGATTTGGATAGCTGCTCCATTTTTTCAAATTTTTCCTCACATGCATCTCTTTTTATGCAGAAATGTACAATAGAAATGACCTGCCAGTACCTACAATATTTGTGTTCATGTGGTGGCATATTATGTGTCGTGTTCAGAAATATGTAGAACGCTAGAATTGGAACATCATTAAGGTTTTATAAAGTCTGTAAAGTAAGTAACGCTCCATTGAAGTATTCAACAAATGTTTAATATGATGAATCCAAATTCTGAAGCTTTAGCATTCTGCTGGATAACACTGAAGGCTTAAACTATTACAGTTATTTATTTATTATAACAGGGTTATGCAACAGAAGATAATGTGTGACTGCTGTGAGGTCGGTTCAGTAGGGTTAATGTTGTGCGTGGAGTTTTCCTTATAGGGTATTAAATCATTTTGCTGTCAGTGTTTGCCCTCACCAACTATCATGCAGGAATATTAAATCCAAAGAATCATCAGTTGGATAATGTCCAGTCTGTGCAATAACGATGAAATAAAAATCCAATACAGTATTTCATTAAAAGTGGCATCATCATTCATAGCCCTCCTGTCATCACTCTTATAGTTTTAGAAAAACACATGCCATACATGGTTATTGTTGCATCCAGAGTGTGTGTAACTGTGGTGTGTTGTTGTTATACAGGGTCACGTGTTTGCGATGGAGATCAGCAGTGGAGAGGAGTTTTATATTGCATGTGATAACACGGGGACGCCGCTGGCTGTCTTCAGCAACAACGGGCTGCTGCTGAAACAGGTACGTACCATGATATCTACTCAAATATGCTACATACGTTTGTTTTGTATCTCCATATCATGTTTAAAATGTGTGTGTCTGCGTGTAGGTTCAATACACTGCATATGGAGAGGTCTACTTTGATTCAAACCCGGACTTTGTGCTGGTGATTGGTTTCCATGGCGGCCTGTACGATCCTCTGACACGCCTGCTGCACTTTGGAGACCGAGACTACGACATCCCCGCTGGGAGGTGGGTCATCTGTCACACCTTCTTGTGTTTTTTTTTTTTTTTAAATCCAAGCATGATGGTGGATGTAACTCCAGCTGTGTGAGCGTCACATCTGACCAGAGTGTGTGTTTGTCCTGAAGGTGGACCACTCCTGACATCAGCACATGGACGCATGTTGGAAAAGACCCCCAGCCCTTCAACCTGTACATGTTCAGAGGAAACAACCCCATCAGCAAGATCCATCAGGTCAAAGAATACGTCACAGGTAACAGGAACAATGACTTTACAGTATAAAAACATAAATGGTAGACAATACTGTTGAGGTCTGCATAGGTCACAAGAAACTGAAGTAACCGTTTTCAAGGGTCCTCCCAATCCTGGAACCATTCACTTTCATCTGACCATGACCATGTCTCCATGTCTCTGGGAACGATGGCTAACTTTTCAGTCATTCCAGCAGCCAAAGACACATTAAGGGTGTTCTCACACCTGGATCATTTGGAGCAGTTGCTCTGAATCAGGGTAGGAGCTGAGATCTCCTACAAGATGTGATCTTGGCCCACATCAATCAAACCCTCTCTCTTTCTCTCTCACTCACTCTTTTCCACATGTTCCCTCCCTCTCTCTCTCTCCGTAGATGTCAACATTTGGTTGGTCACTTTCGGCTTCCATCTCCACAACGCCATCCCAGGATTCCCCATCCCCAAGTTTGACCTGACCCAGCCGTCGCTGGAGATGAAGAAGAGCCAGCTGTGGGATGATCTGCCTGTAAGTTTCACATGTACTCTTTAAGATGTGTAGCAATTAAATACCTCATGAGATTATTCTCCTGGTGGACATTTACAAAAAGTCAAGAAAACAATGGAGCAGGGATGAAAGCAGATTTTGTCCACAGCTGTTCCTTAGTGGCTATAGTGGTTTAGGTCATCTGTGCTGATTCAGCCTATATAGCTGGGTTAGCATGAGAAGCTAAAAATCAGAATCAGAAATATTTTATGAATCTCCAGGGAGACATTCGGTCATTACAGAGGATTAACAAAGTATTTCTGATTCTGTAATGTTAGAAATGCATTTTCTTCTTCCTTCTTCAATCCTTTCCTGAAGCTAACAGCAACAAGTGTTCAACTAGGGCGTCATATTCAGTCAGGAAACGGGAAATGTTTAATACATGTACTGTTCAAAACATCGACATTAGTGAACTTCATTGTGCCTCTTTCACCTGCATCTTAAAAAAAAAAATCTAAATGCATCTCAAATATCATAAGAGGTTGATGTATTGTTAGTTATTTTAAATAACAGCCACACATAGAGAGACTGGTAGCACAGACAGAAGTGTAGAGGGAGAAAATGAGACATGCTGATGAAAACATAATCATTGGGAATGAAAGATTTCTTATTTTCAAGAAAAATGGAAAAAGACATTTAAGACTAAGCAGAGCTGAAATGGAGAAAGTTTCATGAAGCAAAAGACCAATTCAAGAAAGTCCAAATGAAAACCACAAACTGGAAATTGAGAAAGAAACGAAGCAGTCTGAGACGAGAGAGTGAAATGGCAAAGAAACGGAGAAACAAGCTGACGTTCATCGAGGAAAGAGAAGGAGGAAATGGAGGGGAAAGAGGGGACTGTGGGAGGAAATGGAGTGAGAGTAATGAGAGAGGAAATGAGTAGAGAAGAAAATAAAGAGTCATCCAGTGCGACCAGTCATTCACCCCTCCTCAGATTTAAGCAGCGTTCTGTTTTGTAGTTACACTGTGTGGTAGACAGATAATCAGAAAGTCACACCTGAGAGAGACACAGAGAGAGAGAGAGAGAGAGAGAGAGAGAGAGAGACAGAGAGAGAGACACGGAGAGAGAGAGACAGAGAGAGAGAGAGAGAGAGACAGAGAGAGAGAGAGACAGACAGAGAGAGAGACAGAGAGAGAGAGACAGAGAGAGACACACAGAGCGAGAGAGAGAGACAGAGAGAGAGACAGAGAGAGACAGAGAGAGAGAGAGAGAGAGACAGAGAGAGAGACAGAGAGAGAGAGAGAGAGACAGAGAGAGAGAGAGAGAGAGAGAGACAGAGAGAGAGACAGAGAGAGAGAGACAGAGAGAGAGACAGAGAGAGAGAGAGAGACAGAGAGACAGAGAGAGAGACAGAGACAGAGACAGAGAGAGAGAAAGAGAGAGAGACAGAGAGAGAGACAGAGAGAGAGAAGTTCAGAGAAAGAAACCAAAGTGAGCATCTCGATATGAAGACAGAAACATGCAGCAGATTCAGACAAATGCAGCAAAATAATGAAGAAAATGAAGGAGATTTGAACTGACTGAGTGTTGTCTGAGGTGTGAATGTTCTGAATTTTCACGGGTCCTTTTGTTTTGTAGTAATAATGACCTTTTTCAAGTGGAAATCCGAGACTCCAGAAATGTTGGTTGGCTAAGCCAGTGTTAAACTAAGAAAAAGTAATTTCACCAACCTTTATCTTGTAGCAGAGAAAATAAGTCCCAGCTCTCTGTGCTTGAGTTTAATAAAACTGACCGTACAAAGCACTGTTCTGCAGCATTTCCTTTCAGATTTATTTCAAAACCAGGTTGCTGCAACTGTTTCAAATCAACTTTGAGACTTCTTAAGTCCACCCAAAAAAAATCATAACATTTAGGGCTGGTGCTTTTCAAATTTTCCATTGAACTAATCAGCTTTGATTCCCATTGTCCCAAGTTTAATTTCTTTAAACTTTTATTTCCTGTCTTCTTCTTCTTCTTCTTCTTCTCCTTTCTGTTTGCGTTTTGTGAATGTGTACGTTAACTCTGCAGTTACAGTCATGAATCGTCACATGAACAAGCAAAGCAACAAAAAAGTATAAATGAAAAATATAACGCTAAATAGACAGTGTAGTTCAAATAGTCAAACATATCTCAGCCCTTAAATAAGCTGGAAATTATTCTGTTTTCTATGACTTTAATTGTTTTATATCAGCTTCTGAGCTTCCCACCGTATGAATGTAGTGCTCTTTAATTTCACCGTCCTTTAATGTAGTTTTCTGGTTATGTTGATATTATTATATCTGGACTTATATAGGGACTTGGGTTGGGTGCCGGTGTCCGGTGCAGACCAAATATGGAATTTGGTCTGGTAGCTGGAGAGGTCAGCTCAGGAGTGCCCGCTGTGGGCAGCTCCGTCACTCTGGCTTCTCTCCATCCTGTTTCTGCATGTGTGTGTATATTTCAGCCTATGTGTGTGATCATGACTTACAGAGTGTTAAAACAGAATTTCCCCTTGTAGGGATCAATATAGTAAATCTTCATCTTAATTATGTTACAGACATCTCTTTCAGCAGGCGGTGAAATGATTCATGACTCTCTCTCTCTCTTACACAGTTGATCTCAGGAGTCCAGCAGGAAGTGACTCGTCAGTCTCAGTCCTTCCTGTCCTTTGAGAGGATGCCTGAAATCCAGCTGAGCCGGCGTCACTCGGCCCACACCAAACCGTGGCTGTGGTTCGCCACCGTCAAGTCCCTGATCGGTAAGGGCGTGATGCTGGCGGTGATCCAGGGCCGCGTGGTGACCAACGCCCTCAACATCGCCAACGAGGACTGCATCAAAGTGGCCGCAGTCTTAAACAACGCCTTTTACCTCGAGGACCTCCATTATACGGTGGAGGGACGGGACACGCACTACTTCATCAAGACCAGCCTGCCGGAGAATGACCTGAGTGCGCTGCGGCTCACCTCAGGCAGGAAGTCGCTGGAGAACGGAGTGAACGTCACGGTGTCGCAGTCTACGACGGTGATGAATGGGAGAACGCGGCGCTTTGCTGACGTGGAGCTGCAGTATGGCGCTCTGGCGCTCCACGTGCGCTATGGGACGACGCTGGACGAAGAGAAAGCACGAATCCTGGAGCACGCCAGGCAGAGGGCGCTGTCGAACGCCTGGTCCCGGGAGCAGCAGCGGGTCAGAGACGGAGAGGAGGGGGTCCGGCTGTGGACGGAGGGAGAGAAGAGGCAGCTGCTAAGCAGCGGGAAGGTTTTAGGTTACGACGGCTACTACGTCCTGTCCATAGAGCAGTACCCCGAGCTCGCCGACAGCGCCAACAACATGCAGTTCCTACGGCAGAGCGAGATCGGGAGGAGGTAACACGGCATCAGCAAACGTCGAATATCTCCCCCCTGTGACTGTCAGAGACTAACAAAGGTTCAGTTTTAACACTAAATGGATGTCACAGACTAAACTGTGCAGAGACACGCCTCCTAAGAGAGCCCAAACAAGTTTTATTCTTCAACACAACCGACCAGAAACTTTACGTAACTTAACGTCCACATGAGCCTGCTCGGAGGTTCAGTCTCTCAACCAATGCCTTCTCTCTCTCTTTCTGTTTCTCTGTCTGTCTCTCTGGTGGCCGGGTCTAAACCCGAGTGCTATAATCGTGTGCTAACTAGCTGTGAAACAGTCAGATGTAGAGATTCGTCCACGTAGCCGACCGAGCATTTCAGCAGCCTGCAAGCATTTAGACAGTTCTGAACTGTCCAACAAGTCAAAAACCAGACGCCTGTGGATCCTGACAGATGTTGCAGGTATCATATCTGTGTGGGTCCAGATGTGAGCCGTCACTTTGGATTGTAGACCTCTATGAGTCTAAAGGAGCTTTAATCAGTGGCTCTTTGTATGGGACTGAAGTGGGACTGGTGTGGACTCTCTCTAAGAGAGACAGGCACTAAAAAAAAGGACTTCAATTTGTATGAAGGCAAAAAAAAAAAGACTGATTTTTTTGTTTTTGTTTTTTATATATGAACTTGCATTTGCTTCAACAAAGGGGATTTAAAAAATGAACAAAAAAGTGTTTACATACTATTACCTATACCACTATTACTGCATATTACTCTAACGTCACCTCCACCGGAATGGATCAGGACTGGACTGAACAACACCACAAACTATGAGTTGTGTTTTTCTTTCTTTCTTACTGATGGTCTTTTTGGTCGTTTCTGAAACCTCTCCTCCGAATCCCCCGTGCTCTAATAAGGTCTATAAAATCAAACAGTTTCAAACTACAGTGGTTGTATGTGGATGGTTCTGCGTGGGTATACGCTCTGTGGACTGGAGTGGGCTCAAACACTGGTCCGCAGTCCGCCCAGGACTCCTTCACTTCTGCAAAATGTGACTCATATCGCATAGACCTTGTGCTTTTATCGGTCAGAGGTAGTAGTATTGCTTGCAATAGAAACATGTTGTCATGGCTTTGGGGTGGGGGTGGGGGGGTCAGGGTCGCTGTGAGTAGTAACTAATCGTTGCTTCTCTCCTCGTTTTTTGCTTGTTTCTCCTTAAAGGGACAGTGCATCGCCATCAGTGACTTTAATGAGTAACAGTGATTGATCAGAAATCGATGTGGATGTTTTCTCATTGATTGTGGGTCCCTGTACTCTTCTAGATGAGTTTTCTTTGTGTGTATGTGTGTTTACAGGGCGGGACTCGAATCATTTCAGAGGAAAGAACAGGATCTTTACAGAAAGTTAACATCATATGCTACCAATCTTTTTCCAGAGACAAATGAGACGAGTTGACAATGTTTCATGGGTTTATCTTTTATTTTTATTTTGAAGGTTGAGAAATTCCACTTATCCGTACATCAATATTAGTCTCAGAGAAAGTAATTTATGTACAGTGTTTCTACGGTAAAGAATAAAAATCCTTGAAACTATTGTTGCTTTGTGTTGTTGTGTTTTTAATTCCCTCCGCTGTCAAAGTCAGACTATAAAAGTTTAGGGTAGTAGGAACATTTTCAATTTGACAGTTTTTTACAACAAATATTAAATGTAGCCTATACATCTTTACAAGTCTTTACATTTCTTTGAAGTGAGGGTTTTTCTGTCTGCATATAGAACTGTCTCGATGTATTACTGATGTTTCTACATGATCTGATCGACGATAAGATGATTTCTTAGGGCGTGGTCACACTGGCAATCCATACCGTGCCATACTGAAGCAAGATTGCCCCGTGGCCAAGGAAGTGTACCATGCTCGAGCACAGCACGGAGCGGTCACACTGGTTTAAAAACTGGACTTTAGGGGTGAAGCGTGCTCAGGCACGGTACGGATTGCCATTGTGACCGCGCCCTTAGTCATTCTTAAAGCGCACAACTGCAGCAACCAGATTGGATAGGAACAAAGCAGTCAACAGCATTGTCTGTATGAAAGACATATAAATGATTTCACCATTTCTCCTTTGATAAGAAACTACAAAGGTGATGGATATTGTAAATCTGGAGAGAAAGCGAGCTGCTTTTCACGTTACTAAAAATAGTTGATAACCCATTAGCGACCATCAGAACACAGCTAATTTTAGTATTTAGACACCTAGCTAACATCTATATTAGGGGCAGCTGTGGCTCAGTTTCCCGTCATTGTCCCAGTAAAACACTTCTGCACACATATGAAAGATTTCATTTCAGAACAGTGATGAATCAAATTTATTCAACTCAGCCTCTTGATTCTAATGATGTTCCTGACGTGAACTCACAGTATAAAGTTTATGAGGAAATCAGACAGGAATTTGAACTTATTCAAATCAGCAGGCAGTGAATGTGATGTAGCGGATGTAGAGATATATCTCAGTTATAATAAAGACAAGACTCCTGTGTTTCTGTCTGAACTTTAAGAGTATCTTCTCAAAGCTAAAGTAATTGTTCTTAGTTAAGCTGTCCCGCAGCACATGAGTAATACAGATTTTTAATTCTTTATGTGATTTTTGTGTCTCCTTGTCTTGTTCTTATTTGAACTCTGTTGAATCACATTGATTCAGGATGACACTGAGAGCACAGGTCAGGACTCAAGGCTACATCCCGTTGACTCATCATTTCAGTTCCGTCAACAAGGATGTTCTTTCAGTCAGGCTCAGATTCACATTAGATCAGTGATGCTGGGCTTTGCTCCTTCTCTTTCCTGGTTTGCCTGTCTGAATTGAGAACTGCCATGGCCTGAGGGTAGAGAACAAACCATTTAAAACACCAAAGTCATCAAAGAACGCAAAAACACTAACAAATGAAAGACAAGAAGATCAAAAATACAGTATGTATGAATGTATTTATGTATGTATGTATGTATGTGTGTATGTATGTATATATGTATGAATGTATGTATGTATTTATGAATGTATGAATTAATGTATGTATGCATATATGTATGTATGGATATATGTGTATGTATGTATTTATTTATTTATGTATGTATGAATGTATGTGTGTGTTTATGAATGTATGTATGTATGTATGTATGTATGTGTGCATATATGCATGTATGTATTCATGAATGTATGGATGTATATTGGATTGTGTCTATATATGAATATATTAATGAATAAAAGTATAATAAATGTATGTTTGTATGAATGTATCTATCAATCAATCAATCAATCAATCAATCAATCAGTCTATTTTTGTAGTCCTATTTAAAAGAAATGTTTTATCATTGATGAAGGTTGAACATTCACCCACGATGATCAGTCCACTATAAACATTAGAAACTATAATGACAATGAAATGGGAAAGACTAATTTTGAAAGTAACAGCAGTTAATGTCAAACAGCTCAAGGATTCACTTTAACATTTATCATCAGGCTTATAGTAATGGTTCTAGCAGCATGAGTCAGGCGGGTCCACAGCGGCAGGTTTCAACACCAACGGCCCAGAGGATGCTTAAAGACAGGGCAGCTCAGGAATTCCAATAAAGATAATGTATATAGTATGTATTGACAGTATATGTTTATATATAGGTTCATATAGATTCATACAGACATACATGCATTCAGTCATATATGCATTTATGTACAAACATAGTTTACATACATACATGTTTACATTCATACATGAAAACACACATATACATATATTAATATATGCTCACATACATTACATAAATATATACAAACATTCATTTATCTAGCCATCCGCCCATACATGTACATGCACAAACATACATAGATACATACATACATATCTTTACATTCACAAGTACATATTCATACATATATGCATTTATTCAGAAACATAGTTTACAGACAAACATTCCTACATACGGTACATACATGTCCTTGAGCACACATCTAATTCACTCACATACATATTTACTCTGTGAAACTCTTTAATACATTCTCTCCCACAAACATACAATACATTTGAAGAATATAAATAAAGGCTATGTGAGAGGAGGATTCATGTGTATTAGAAGGCCAGAATAAAATACAGCCTTTACGGCCCCTCATACTCAGCCAAACGAGAGGGTCAGGAAGGAGTTGGATCTTTAAGAAACTAAAAAACTGATGGATAGTTCCCGCAGAGGAAAGAAAGGCTATAACCTTTATATTTTTAAGAATATTTCCTTAGCTTGTGTTTTTCATGTGTGTCTGCGTTGAGTCTTTACGTCCTGAGTACGTTATGTAACTGAGAATAAGATCATGACTTGGTGGTGTCATTTACTTTGTTGATGACTCTAACTTCTTCCTCCTCAGTCTGCCCCTGAGAGTGCCTCATCCCTCCTGCTTTGTTCTTCTCTCCCATGACCCTGCCTAATATAGCATGTGATTCGATTGTCCCCACTCTCTGTGTTTGCGTACTTTCAGCCTCTCGCTTTTTGTTTAGTGGCCAAAATCAAAGTGCAGCCGAGCAGAAGGTGCTTAATGTGTCTCAGCAGACTGTGGTTTTCAACATGAGGTGAAACTCTCGAGCTGGTGGCGGCTCAGTTCATTAGTAATATTTTAACGCCTCATTGCACAAAATGAACATATTATACCAGTGGGGGGGATGCAAGTGTGGATTCTAGATTTCAGGCTCTCTGCACACTTCACACCCCGAGGCGCTTCAATACATGCCCACACTTATCTACCCTGTCAGTGAACTCCTGTTCAGCGATCTGTGAAAACATTAAGACACAAACACTCACCACAGTGTGTGTCAAGCCAAAATGTTCATCTCTGGGAACAAGAGAACAAACCTCAAAACAATAAAAAACTAAACTATGTTGTAGTTCTGCTAACATTCCCAAAAATAAAAACACATTTGAAAAGTGCCACAACACAAATTTCCTATGTTCCTGCTGTAATCTCAAACCACCAGCTTCCTAGTTTTACAACAACTTTACTCACCAGTGTGCCTATTTTTTATCTATATAAATAAAACAAAACAAAAAATCTGTTCCAACAAAGTTTGTCAAATATATTTGCAGCAAAGTCAAATGCATGCCAGGACTTATTGCATTGTCACAAGTCTGTGTTGATTTAGTTATGGTAGCCTACAATAGCAAATGTGCTAAAAATGATTTCCGTTTAGAAAACAGAATTCCACTTTAGATACTGTACCGTTTCCAAAACACTTACAAACACCCAAACAAATTCAGTAACTTTAAAGTGCTCGATGATGAAAAGTATGCAGAAAAGAACAACAAAATAGAGAAACACTTTAAATTCAGTCATCGCAACTGAATCCTCACGACCTCTAGGGGGAGCGTTAATTTGAGCAGCTTGATTTCGACCCCAAGAGGCCCTGAGTCATGTTAATGTCGCAAACAAGCGGCAACCTCTGGTGTTGAAAAATTAAGAGAATGCCTTAGTGCAAAATCCTGCAGTTCGTCGAGCCCCAGAAGTCACGTACACACCTTTTCACAGCAGAAAAGGTCACGTTTACATCCTGGTACAAAAAACGATATAGGTCTGATTAGTTATTGTCCTCATGGGCACACCCTGTACAGAGTTGATTATTTTTAATGATACGTGGAGGCGCGGCGCTTATGGCTCATTGCAGAGGGGGCGGGGACCTATAGTGGGCCCTTAAACTGTCTATAGGCTATATAGCATATGTTGTAGCCTATAGTAATATAGTATAGTATTTATGGTTTAGTATCGGCTGTATGGAGATGCAAGACAGGGCGAGACGAAGAGAAATGTCGCTACGGATTACAATGGGTGCTATTACAGTGACAGGGACTTATCATTAAACAGTGAGTGACCTGCTGATATTTAAGCAGCACAAGTGCTGATATGTCTGTGCGCATATTTGACCAATTATTTCTATTAAACAAGTAACGGGAAACCAAAGAAGGCAACAACAGTTTGACATTCAGTGAAGTTGGACGCCCATCCAGCCAAATGGACTATATAATAAAACCACACATTTAGCGTTTACGTTAGTGGAGCTAGCAACGGGAGGAGACTTGCCAGGTTGAGTCCTTGAGGGTTGAGTTGTCAATGAGAAAACGTTTTTTATTTAGTTTTTTACACTTTCAATGTTATGAAAACTGCGAGGTAAACAGAAATAAAGCAGACAGACGACTAGGTTTTTAAAGCTCCAGACAGCAGCGGGGGCCCAGCAAAGGGGATGCTAAGGGGTGGAATCAATGACATTACAAACAGGCCACAGCACCCCACTGGTGCTGTTTGCTGCCAAAGTTGAGAACCCCCTTGGCAGTGGAGGGGGGCCCCTCTCTGCTCTACAAGATACATTGTGTGTCTTGATTGTGGCAAAAGAAATAGAGACTAGTCAAACCAACTTTATTTGAAAATTCAACTAAATAACAAAATGCATGTTAAATTTGGCTCAGAGTGGGCCCCTTGAGACAACAGTGGGCCTGGGGCGGCCGCACCTTCTGCCCCCACACTCGTTCCGCTACTGGATGCGTGTTATCCATAGTTAGGCGTGTAGCTGACCTAATGGACAGGTTGGTCCGATGTAGCGGTTTGTCAGGAGGCCTAAAACCCGCCTCAGCTCCAACTCTCAGCCTGTCAGTATGTTGACTGAAAGTTAAACTGGGACAGCATTTCCAGCAAGGCGGCTGCTGCCGATGAGCCTCAGGAGCCTCCTGCAGTAACAAATGGGTGACGGCACTCAGGATTAGTCCATTAACATATAAAGTCTATGGTAGCAAATCTGAGCGATTGTTTGCATTTCACAGCTTCCAGACTGTTAATAAAGTACACAGACAATGGTTAATGAAAATCTTGAGAAACAAAGGCCTCAGAATCTTACTTAATAACCTGTTAGCTATGATCTAAACTAATTTAGCATTCAGTCTCTTCATAGTTTGAGAATCCATCACGCTCTTGTATGCTTACTTATGGTAAAAAGGCCTTTTTGAAACTGTTTTGATGAAGAATGTTGTCGTATTTGATGAGACATTAGACCACTAGGACACGTGTCAGCACGTCAGCTTTTTGTCCTCAAAGTCTCTCAATGTCAACTGTATTTTTTTCTTATATTTAAAGTATGCTACCTTATTAACAAAGAAGTTGAGACACTTAGGTAAACACAGCCCGAGCACACATACTCAGCTGGAGGTGATTTCAGTGTGTGTGTGTGTGTGTGTGTGTGTGTGTGTTCTCTGGTGCAGAGTAATGATTACGGTGTATCGTTGTAAACGAGGTTCCAAAACGAGCAGCAAATCAATCCAACGGTGAAATGGGCCTCAGTGTGGAGGTATGTCTGCAGAAATGTCTAATAGCAAACGGAATACAGTGTGTGTGTGTGTGTGTGTGTGTGTGTGTGTGTGTGTGTGTGTGTGTGTGTGTGTTTGCATGTGTACATGGAAAAACAATGAAATAATGTGTCCATTATGTTTCCATGAATATCTCCTGAGCTGAATGTCAAACAACAGCGTGCAGATGGAATATTTGAACACCTGGAATTGAAATAAAATACAAACCTGACATTTATGTTAGAGAACAGCAGGAGAGAGAGAGAGAGAGAGAGAGAGAGAGAGAGGAGGTTGAGATTTTAACCCTCTAAGGAAACTCTATGCATTCACACTGTGATAATAGGTGAAAACATCACATCAGGATTTTATGAAAACTAACCGAGTGAAATGTATTGTTTGCAGTTTTTATCATTACTCTTACAACTGAAACATCAGTTTCCATTTAGATCTCTTCATGCAGATACGTATATTAACACACACTGAGTAGGCAACCTTTGTGCCGGGGTTTGTCTGGCATTTTTGATAAATGAAAACAAAATATTTTTCAATACTGGGAGCCTTGGACTGCTATCGTTGTTGCTTGAAATAAACACGACAGGCAGCTGCAGTGAGGACCAGGTATCTCTCATTTCAAACAAATATCGATAGGTTTGATCTTCACATGAAGGATGTTGAAGTTTGAAAATCTGATATCATGAATTAGGGAAACTTTGGGTGTCTCGCGATTTTCTTTTATTTCAATTCTTGGGATCACGATTCCATTCAGAATCTATTTTCGATTCACAGTGATTCTGGATTCATGATATAAAGTCTATATGTTCGAATTAGTACATATTCAGGATCTGCTCCAGTCATCTGTCAGACTGGCTGAATTTCTTGCTGCTCCATTCGGTGTTCTACTGTGTTAAAGCGCTAGCATTAGCACTTAGCAGGGAGTGACTGATTAAGCCAAAAATAATAATAAATTTTAAAATATTGAAAATCTCAGAAGATAAGAACCTTGATTATATTCCCCGCCTCTATCATGAAGACACTACAGTAGTTTGTTAAATAAATGATGAACAGTCGATGCCTCATGTCTCCAGTTTTTATTGCCTCCTGCTGCTCTGACAGCAAACATGTAGAAAGAACAATAGTATGAAGACAGGATTGAACACACATGTAGTTAATGTCATGTAAAAAGCACGCTGCATTCTTTAAAGATATTAGTGTTCAGCATGTTTGCAGGCAGTTGAGTAAAGAGCTATATGATCTCAGTGAATGTAACCTGTTAGCGATTCAGCAGGTACAAAAAGACATTTTTAAAATACTAACGCCACCATCTGAAGAAGGCAGCAACTCCTCAAGGTTAAACACATTACAACCCGTTTCTCCCCTATAAGTACATTAAAACACTCTTTAAACTTAGAAACAAAAATGTCATCTGTGAAAAGAGAATGAGTCATTTTTCTTTTTGCAAACCCGCTGAATAAACTTTGACATTTTTCAAACTGTGCCAAATTAAATTGGAATTATTTGGGGGTTTAAATGACTCCTGGCTGATAAAAAGTATTGGAATTGTTTCAGTAAAACGGGCTGTAACATAATAACCGCAGCGAATGAACTCGATCAAAGTGCGTCCTCTAAACATGATTGTTATTCTAAACGTCTGACAACATTAAAAGAAGGATCCCTCGAGACCTTTTAGTTAAAGAGGAAGATGATTTCTTTTTAAACCACAATCAGCTGTTACATCAATCTCTATAAAGACACCAAATTCCATGAACAAAAAAGGTTATTTTATTGTTTTAGTTGCATGACTACAACAAAGATTGTCACAATATCAGATTTATAACTTCCAAGAAGTGATCCCACCTCTGTGCCACCATTGGAGGTAGTAAAGGAGGCGATACAGGTGTGAGACAGAAGCAGCGGAGCCAGAAGGGGAGAGCAGCCAGTGTGTGTGTGGAGCTCCTGCTGTGTCTCTACATGTCGTCTTTTTTAATGCAGTAATGCAATGTGATCTCAGATAGGGACACCAATATTAGCCGTTGCTAAATCACCATAAAAGACTTTATGACAGCGGAGCCTCATGTGACAACCTTAATTACTGCTGCCTCAGACAAACACAACAACCTTCAGAGGACTTGATGCGATTACTTTGATACTTTTTAATATGATACAATAGCTGTATTTGAATTATCAATTGTAGAAAAACAGTTTTAAAAAAAATAAATAATGAGAAACAGGAAATGACCCAGTATTAGACATCCCTGGTATCCATTTTTGTTGTATTGGTTTTGATATTTTTTTAGCTTTTTGTTAAAATCGTATCAAAGCTTAGAAATCTGTGATTGTGGGGACCTATTGGGTGCATTTACTCGAGGGATGACTTTGAATCAGTTCCACATTTTTTGGACTTTTTAGTCAATAAGACTCAAACACATGAAAAACAAAAAATAGGTCCCAGGTTTCAAAATACAAGAAGCAACCGGAAGTACAAATGATCAGATAGTTAGGGAAGGATATGGAGGAATTCTTTAGATGAGGCGTTTTAGTTGCATAAAACCAAACATAGTAAAACAAGAAAGACATCCAGTGAAAGTGAAATTAGTAACAGGGCTGGACGAATAAAAAGTCTCAAAATTTTTTTTTTTTGGACCTTGTCTATTTTTACAAAATAAAAAGATTTACTGGAAACTTCCAGCATTAATGATAAAAGGTCAAGGTGCTTTTTATTACTCTGTAAAGTTGTTTGAAGGAGAAAGAAAGGACAGGTGTCAGGTGTTCCCCTGTGCAGACAGACATGAGACGATCTGATCCACAACACCAAAGATTAAAAATCAACAGTCACCCTGTTTCCATCATCTCAAGTTTTAAAGAAAAAAAAAAGCAGGACATAAAGACCCTCTGCCACAAAGAGTGAGGCGTCAAATTATCTTGAATATCCGGTTAATCAAAATTTCAAAAGACACCAAAGTCGAGGTGTCCTTGAGTTTTTCTTTGGACAAAGCAGGGGGCAAGAAGACCTGCAGGAACGAGGCATCAAAGTCCCTTTCAATCTCGTCCCACTTCCTCCTCCTCCTCTTCCTCTCCTCGCTCAGCAGCTCCCCAAGGTGGGCTCTTTGCATTTTTTCACTTGGTCGCGCCGCTCAGCATTCCAGGGTGGTTAATGGAATTAAAATCAATGACAATCTCAGTCCTCTTGGGCTTGAACTGCCTGCAAGAACACACAGAGAGAAGAAACAACACACACAAAGTCACACATGGAAAAACATGCAGGAGGATGAAGGTCTTTGTCTTTATAAGTCACACTTTCATCCCTTCTGTCCCCCACACAAACACATTTTCACAATGTCAGGGGAAGTTTCAGACACAAAGAAGGAGGGGAACAAACTACATGAATAGTCTTTAAAGCCTTTTTAACAAACTAAAAGGAATTTATAACAAATGAATGTTCATGAGGAAGGTTTCATTAAATACCAAAGCCCCTTTACAGACTGCTTAAACATGTGGGACATGACTAAAGCTGCATGTGCAATGTGCACTACTAATTCTTCTGGAATCACACGTCCCTCACAGCGAGAAGTTTTCCCTGTTGGACATAAAAAAAAATGACAAGGCTGTCTTAATGTTCAGATATCAAAGATGGCAGGCGGATGAAAGTGTGACGCTCTGATGACAGTTTCTGCTTCAATATCAATGCAACATTTAATTGGACGCATTCTCAAAAATCAACCCAAGAGTGGGAAAAAAATTAAAGAGTATAATGCAGCTTCAATACATGCACAAAGATCAAACAGTTAATAAAACGTCATCACCTGCTCCCGCCGTCGGGATGAATAATTCAGCGGTTTGTGCTCACACAGCGATAATTAATTCAGGAACATTTAAAGTGATGATGCAAAGTACAGAAGTCATACGCTGTTTTCACATATGCACTCCTGCATTCCCTCCTATTCGCTTGCGGTAAATTCTCCAGATAATATCTTGCATCAACTCACTCTGACTTAATGTGGGGAAAATACAAGGGGTCTGGCAAGAGAACATACACCTCCTCCTGACAGTTCCCCGAGTTCTCTGCAAGTGTCAAAGACCTCATACTCTGGCTGTTTTATTTCTGAGTTAAGAGCGGTTTCAAAAGGATTATATAAGCAACAGATCACATCGGCTCACTCATGCTGAAATTTTAGTTTGGGGCTGGTAGGAAAAAGTCCTGGTAAAGGATTTTGCATTCACACATGCAGCTCTATCTGAGGATTTCAGGGAATTTTGCGCATGTGAACCAGCGTAATAGACAGCTGATTCCTTGGTATTTATTATAACGATGCATTTAAACGGAAAAGATAAAGGTTAAAAGGTCACATCACATTTCATCCTGCAAACTGGAAAAAAAAAAAAAAAGGTATTTTAAAGTGATGGTGTCCTCCTCTCGCTCTCCTCCTGATTGAATCCCCAAAGAGAACTAAGATCAGAGCTAAGCTAACCCAGCTTCACCCGGCTTACGTCCGCCCACAGGAAATTGTAATGGACAGACTGGGACTCAGGCTGATCCAGAAACAGGAAATTACAGACTGTAGTGTTATCATCGAACAGAGAGTGGACCAGGATCGATGGTAACGTCACAGATGACACAGCGTACGCTGCTGACAGACCGGAGAGTCCAGCAGGACGAGAGGAGTCTGTTTTTACATCAGTGAAGCTGGCAGTTCAAACTGAGTCAGTGATGTGTCAAAATGTTTAATACTAAAATACTTTTCAATTCCACAAGTTTTAAAACTATACAATATCTGTCAGAAGCTGCAGAGAAAGAGAGAGAGCAGCGGTGCTCCTTTCAAATTCAAAGGTCAGAAAATTGGCGGTTTCAAGTCCTTCTGGCGTCTCATAAAGTAAAGATTTGGTGAAACAACAGTACAGAGGTTCATTACAAAGACAACACAGAAAATAGTACCTATATATCTGAGTGTTTTCTTTAAGGTAAGAAAGCAGAGTAGTTGACTCACCTGTACTGAATTCCTGCCATGCTCAGCAGCTTCCTGGAGGCGACCATCTCCGGCGTGTCGTGGTACTTATCTGAGAGATAAATCACTTCCTTTATACCTGGACAGAGGGAGGAAACAGGACTGTGAAATGTGTATCTTATTTTATTCTTTGAACAAGAGACATGCTTCCTCATCGGGGAAGAAAGCAGGAGGAGAGAGAACAAGATCTTCAAAACTGAAGAACACTCGGTACATGCTGTTAGATTTCTTGCAGACATTCAGAGCACGGATCTTAATATTCTTTGGCAACCATGAGAGGAACAAACTTTTTAAACTTAGTATTGGTGAAGCTGAAAGAATAGCAGAATCAGAGAGGTCTGCTGCGGTTCAATCATATTTACAGACACTACAGTAAAGATAGAACTGGTTTAAATGCTGCTCTGTAAGAGTCGAGACTGACACTCAGTCAGAAGTCTTTAAACCCTCAAATCAAAAGAAGGACTTATGAGTTCTTAATTATCGCTCTTGACTTTTCTTCTGTAATTTTAGGACTATGTATCCTTGTTAAGCAAAGCACTATTAAAATAAAACTTACATTTTATATCTTTGTTTTGAAGTTGAGGCAAACTACACGTCCTCAATCTGCAACAACCCAGCGCTGAACACACACACGATTTTCAAATCTTAAATTTAAACAACAATTTAAATAAATTTAAAAAACATGGGAGGCCACAAACATACGGGCAGTTTGAAGCGATTTTTAATATTAAAATCCTTCGAACGCACACACTAGACGACTCGGCCAGATCGGGGGAGACCACACACCTGCCCGTTTGTAGTAATGATCTCACAGAAACTTGAGTGATCAAACGTGATTCCAGAAGCAAAAGCAATAAGAACGATTGACATCATCAGCTGGCTCTCCTGTTGTGTGTTTCGAAGCAAAAAACAGAAAGTAAGAAGAACAATACGGACAAGATCCTGGCTGAGATGACAGATTATGTGCAGCTTTGTACAATTTGTAGCGTGAGCTGAGGGTGAGTTGTCAGACTACGCTAAAGCCGTGGTGACGCTTTCAAGGCTGCTTGCTCTCATTGGCTGCTGCAGGTATACTGTCGGAGGCAGTCTGACCACATCGGGGAGGCTCCGACTCGATCATGAGCAGTAAATCGGGCACAAAATGGGGCCTAAAATCCTCTGGTGTGGGATAGATAGATAGATAGATAGATAGATAGATAGATACTTTATTCATCCCCTTGGGGAAATTCAGGGTGGACAGCTTGAAGCAGAAATATTATAAATGTGTGCACACACCTGCCTGGATGATGAGCTTGGCACACTCGTTGCAAGGAAACAGAGCCACGTACATGCTGCAGCCTTTCACATCCGCACTGTTCTTGTTCATGATGGCGTTCAGCTCTGCGTGGCACACTGAGAGACACACAAAAGAAGAAGACTTTCTTTAAACTTTCTGGTAAATCATTGCAATCGAGGTCACAGATAGCTCTACAGATCATACATAAAGCTTTGGAGAGGAGTAGGCACAAAGTAGAGGAACATACCTCCTGAAGAAGAAAAATGTGATAAAAGATTCTTTAGGAGGCTGAGCGTCTAAAGGTTAGGCTACTATAAGAGAGTTAAATGTGTGTTGTTTCATGCTTGAGATTCAGTTGAAGAGAACCAATTAGAAGATCATTTAGTTTCTGTCACACCTGAACCTGAGCACCAAGAGAGAAACATCAAGATGACCCTGACAACAGCAAATAAATGTAGACAGATTTCTTCATTTCTTATCCTCTGCCGCCCTCTTAAGGCCAATTTGTGGTACAGCAGCACATATTTTATACACATAGTAAAAGCCTTTATAACTGGATCATGTCCAGTGAAGAAACACTCCCAAAAATATTAGATATATAGACATATAGACAGTATTCTTCCTGCTCAAAGTGAGGCTGAGGTGGTACTTCCATTTCCCCAAGCTGTTCTCCCAGAGAACATTTTGAGCATCAAACACCTCAGAAAATTGTGTCACAAAAACACCTGTCAGACTTTGATGAGGGGAGGAATAAATATGACCACCGCTTCATTGTATGTGTAGGAAAAACTCGTAGACACAGTGTTAAACCAAACGCACACAAAAAAGGTCTCCGACAGTCAAACACTAAAACCAATCAGAGCTCACCATAGGGATATTTAGTGTCCAGCCGGTCGTCTGCAGAGCGGGACCATGGCAGCAGGTCATCATCACAGCCGTTTGGCATCCCGTTATAACCGATCCCCACGATCTTATTCTCCTGGTTCACTATACAGGCGCCCACCTGCACACAAAACACAGGTGCTACTGTTACAGACGCTTTCTGTGGTTTCTACAAGCAGCTGTGACGAATAGGCTTAGACTGATTAAAATCACATGGAGGGTATATAATCCATAATCTTTGTAGCTCATACAGAGATATCAGTTTTCAAACTCCTTGAAGCATGTATAAAACAAAAAAGACATTTTGTGTGTATTGTGTATAAACTACAGACTACACACTACAGAGGGCTGTAAATCACCAGTTTCATCACGTTACCATATTACATCAATTCTTTGGACAGCAAATTTTTGCTTTCACACATAGTCCACAAATATGAATTAATAGATACAATCAATTTATCGTTTTTCTAGTCTTCTGACTACTCAGAGCACTTTTACACCTACACATTCACACACTGATGGCAGAGGTCACTATGTAAAGTGACTCACATCAGAAGTAACTAACCCCATTTATACGCATTCATACGCCGCCCCCGATCAGCGGGAGTAAGCCTGTCTCGACAAGGACACATCGGACATTTGGCAAAAGGAGCTGGGGATTGAACCCCAGACCTTCCAGTCGAGAGACTACCGGCTCTACCAAATGAGCCACAGCCACCCTACTCCCACTACCATAGTGAAGGATGGAAAGCGAGTGGTTACCGTTTTTTTAGTCTGAATAGGATCTTGTGTGGCTATCGTACAAGGACTATATATAACTACACACACACCTGAGAACTGGGGTCTTTACTCCTCTGTGCTGACAGGAAAGCCACAGCCATGAAGTACTCTGGCCACTCCAGGTAGTCCTCTCTCTTTCTGGTCGTGCTGCTGCAGGATAAACACACAACGACACAACAGGGGTATGAAATACAAGAGGACATGAATCACACTGTCTGGATTCTTGTGTTTTTATTTAACTTGTGTCTTCTCCTGAGAAGGAGCTCAACGTACAGTGGGTACGGAAAGTATTCAGACCCCTTTACATTTTTCACTCTTTGTTTCATTGCAGCCATTTGCTAAAATCAAAAAAGTTCATTTTATTTCTCATTAATGTACACTCAGCACCCCATCGTGACAGAAAAAAAACAGAAATGTAGACATTTTTGCAAATTCATTAAAAAAGAAAAACTGAAATATCACATGGTCATAAGTATTCAGACCCTTTGCTCAGTATTGAGTAGAAGCACCCTTTTGAGCTAGTACAGCCATGAGTCTTCTTGGGAATGATGCAACAAGTTTTTCACACCTGGATTTGGGGATCCTCTGCCATTCTTCCTTGCAGATCCTCTCCAGTTCTGTCAGGTTGGATGATGAACGTTGGTGGACAGCCATTTTCAGGTCTCTCCAGAGATGCTCAATTGGGTTTAGGTCAGGGCTCTGGCTGGGCCAGTCAAGAATGGTCACAGTTGTTCCGAAGCCACTCCTTTGTTATTTTAGCTGTGTGCTTAGGGTCATTGTCTTGTTGGAAGGTGAACCGTCGGCCCAGTCTGAGGTCCTGAGCACTCTGGAAGAGGTTTTCTTCCAGGATATCTCTTGGCCGCATTCATCTTTCCTTCAATTGCAACCAGTCGTCCTGTCCCTGCAGCTGAAAAACACCCCCATAGCATGATGCTGCCACCACCATGTTTCACTGTTGGGATTGTATTGGGCAGGTGATGAGCAGTGCCTGGTTTTCTCCACACATACCACTTAGAATTAAAGCCAAAAATTTCAATCTTGGTCTCATCAGACCAGAGAAACTTCTTTCTCATAGTCTGGGAGTCCTTCATGTGTTTTTCGGCAAACTCTGTGCAGGCTTTCATATGTCTTGCACTGAGTCGGGCCACTCTGCCATAAAGTCCCGACTGGTGGAGGGCTGCAGTGATAGTTGACTTTGTGGAACTTTCTCCCATCTCTCTACTGCATCTCTGGAGCTCAGCCACAGTGATCTTTGGGTTCTTCTTTACCTCTCTCACCAAGGCTCTTCTCCCACGATTGCTCAGTTTGGTTGGACGGCCAGGTCTAGGAAGAGTTCTGGTCATCCCAAACTTCTTCCATTTAAGGATTATGGAGGCCACTGTGATCTTAAGAACCTTGAGTGCTGCAGAAATTCTTTTGTAACCTTGGCCAGATCTGTGCCTTGCCACAATTCTGTCTCTGAGCTCCTTGGGCAGTTCCTTCGACCTCATGATTCTCATTTGCTCTAACATGCACTGTGAGCTGTAAGGTCTTATATAGACAGGTGTGTGCCTTTCCTAATCAAGTCCAATCCGTTTAATTAAACACAGCTGGACTCCAATGAAGGAGCAGAACCATCTCAAGGAGGATCAGAAGAAATGGACAGCATCTGAGTTAAATATGAGTGTCACAGCAAAGGGTCTGAATACTTATGACCATGTGATATTTCAGTTTTTCTTTTTTAATAAATTTGCAAAAATTTCTACATTTCTGTTTTTTTTCTGTCGAGATGGGGTGCTGAGTGTACATTAAGGAGAAATAAAATGAACTTTTTTGATTTTAGCAAATGGCTGCAATGACACAGAGTGAAAAATGTAAAGGGGTCTGAATACTTTCCGTACCCACTGTATATAAATGTCTCCTCTCTAAAAGGCACCAGGGGAGCAGACTGCAAAACCTGCCTGCTGTTCTTTGTGCACAAGATTTGCTCAGAAATAAGTAAATGGGGCCACATTTTACTAAATTAAAATCATGGTGTATTGAAGAAGACTAGAAACTAGAGATTGAGGCAATGCACTCGGAAATTCGGAATCGTTTTACTGAGGGAATAAATCAATTTATAAGTAGGAACATTTTATCACAGACTTCACCATCAGACTGCTTTTCACAACCAGTGGAGTCGCACCCTTCTGGACATCAGAAAGAATGCAGGTTGAGGCACAAGGTTTTAATTTTAGATAATAAGAACACATTTAGAATTAACATCTTTATTTGTGTATTTCATGACAGTACAGTCATAAAACACACTGAATGCATAGTAAATATTTAAATGTTTGTACTTCTACTGGACTGTGGTACGGTTTTATTTCCGCTTTTATTAAAAATAAATGAGACACATTCTTCCTCCAACCTTACAAAAAATGTGAAGTTTACCATCAAGACTGTTTGAATATGTAGATGCTGTTGACAGAATACTTGATAAATGTGTCAGACAGCAGGATAAAGTTTAAGTTTTTACCCGTTCAGAAGAGCAGGCTTCGCCTGCTGAATGTCCTCCATCCTTTTCCAGTTAAAACTCAGAAGTTAGTCGATGTTTTCCCTGCTTCTCCTGCGACTGTGGCTGTGGTGGAGTCAGACACGCCGCACTGTCTCCTATGTCAACAGGAACCCGGAAGGAAACTCCCGCGCTTTTTCATCGTTTTTTTTAAGCCCTGAACTATGCCTGCCAGGAACAAACAATGAAAGCTTAGCTATAAAAAAAAAACAAAAAAAACTCAGTAACAACCATAGTGATACAAAAAGTGTAGCATTTACTTCCAATAATCACACACTCTGTTTAAGGGACGTAAAAACAACAGGAAAGTAGGTTTGTCCTGCCTGGTAAGGTAAACTCGGGGACATATTTTACATTGTAGTTTCACCATTGGTTCCATTGGTTCGCATCATCGCATACGCTTGCTGCATTCATGTAGTGTCGGACACATCGGAAAAAAGAGTTGCCCGGTTGTAAAATGCACATGAACACCTGCTCAGTGCTCAAGCCGGAACAACAACTTGGTAAAGAATCCGACCTCGACCCTCTGCTGCATATCATCCCCCACTCTCACCTCCCAACATGTCCTTTCTCTCTTAAGCTGTCCTATCCACTAAACGCAAAAACGGCCCCAAAAACCACAAATAGCCTACTTTTAGCATGTGATAAAATTGGTAGGCCTAATTGTCAAATGATTATCCAGTATATATTCAAGAAGTTTGTTTGAGGCGTCTGGTGGTTGCGCACACCCCATGTGTGAAGGCTGGTTCTCCGGCTGGTCAGCCCGGGTTTGGGCCCGGCCTGTGGCTCATTTGCCACGTGCCCCTTTGCAGCACCCGCTCTTTCTCTCTCCCCAATTTCTGACTCTACCCGCTTTCCTGTCTTTAAATAAACCTTTAAAAATGTAGGCCTATATAGGCTATTCTAAAAGCAGAGTAGTATCAAAGTGCAGAAGCCCCGGGTGTGACAAAGAAAGCCCGGGGTTCAAGCAGCAAGTGTTAAACATCCATAAAACATCAACAAGCTATTACATAATGTGTTTCTGTAAATACATCCTCTTTTATCAGATTTCATCACATTCTCTAAAACATGAAGTCAGGGATCAGTCATCTGGAGCATTTTGAACATGTTACCGTTCAATATGTCAATCATTTTTCAAAAATGGAAGACAGATCAAATTGATTTTTCATTGAAAGAAAACAACCTGAACTAAATCATCCTGTTTACACGATGAAAGGAGAAACACATTTTAACAAGCTGCAGTTTAAAGAGTGAAGAATTTTATTGTTTGGAGGACTGAACTTTTTTTTTTTTTTTTTTTACTGTAGCCCTAAATGTAATTTAATTCAAACAATATTTGTTCTTTAGAAGTTAGAATCACGTTTAGGTATTGTCCAGTTTATTAATCATAAAACACCAAAAACAAGCAGATAGATACATTTAATAAAAATACAATTTTAATATGAAATCAACATAAAAGCGTGTGCTTAAGTTTGACGTTATTTTTTGTGATGATTTATTTAATACAAAATATTGATTGTAATTGAGTAATAAATTATATTTTGATGTTTCACTTACAAAAACTTTGACCAATGTGACTCAGATTTTTTATTTAGAAAACCTCTTTTAGGAAGATTGAGACAATAAAGTCGATATCTTTACTCTAAAGTTCTCAGAGGAGATTTAAAGGTGAGAGCAGGTGTTGACTTCAGTTCTACATTGAAGAGGTGAACTTGTTTTCACTGTGTACCGGTAATCGGATAACAAAGATGTTAACTTGCAGTTCATTCTGTCAATTAATAACTGAAGGTGTTGGCAGAAAAAAAAACAAATTTTTAAAACAAATGTACATACAACAGAACCCTAAAGGAAGGGGGAATACAAAAGATCGGATGTGATTTAGTGAGGGGTCATTTTGTTGTTGTTTTTTAAAGATATTTATTGGATATCAAAACACGTTACAAAAATGAGAATCGAACACCAGGTGGAAGACAAACCATAGATATAAGGAATATTTAAAGTAAAGAATATAAACGAAAAGAAAAAAAACAAGACACCAAATTCCATGAACACATTTTTTTATTTTATTGTTTTAGCATGATTACAACAAGGATTGTCACAATACCAGAATCATAACTTCCATACAAGTCTAGTAAAAATCAAATTATATCATTATGTTTCAATACCATGGCAACTAAAATAATCATCCTCAGGCCATATATCGGATAATGTCGGGTTTTTAATTAACAAGAATTTCAGGTTAATACCCTGCACACGGTCTAAATTACACAAATACATCGACAACTATTCAGTAGCAAAATGTTGACAATGTTTTTATGCTCTCCGGTCCAGTTCAGACTGACTGTTCAAGGTGGGACATTTACGCCCCTGTGACGTTTCTCCTTCACTATGAATGATAAGGAGGTGTAACGGGGGGACGAAGTGATCCCACCTCTGTGCCGCCATTGGAGGTAGTAAAGGAGGCGATACAGGTGTGAGACAGGATCAGCGGAGCCAGAAGGGGAGAGCAGCCAGTGTGTGTGTGTCTGTTTGTATCTGTGTGTGTGATTTCAGAAAGAGACACCAATATCATGCTGTTGCTGAATAACCATGAAAGGACAAGACGTTATGACGATGGAGCTACATTATGGCGCTGCTGCCCAACTGAAAAAGGCTTCCTTCTGTTTGGAAGAGACGGAAATGTAACTTAATGCCAGAAGAACTTAAAAATCACCAGACGACTTGTTTAATTGAATTGACTCCCACTGCTTTCTGTCTTTTGCTCGCTGCAGCCTTTGGTTACAAATATGACTGACAGCTGACGATGTTGATCGTCCCTATATGTTTTTCTTCTGAAATTGCGTTTAATCACGCAAGTTTCTGTGCGATCTTGTGTCTGTGAAATCGTTACTTCAAACGGCAGGTGTGTGGTCTCCCACGCTCTGGCAGAGTCGTCTAGTGTGCGCGTTCTGAGGATTATAATATTAAAAATCCCTAGAAACTGCCCGTATGTCTGTGTTTTTAAAATCAGTTAAGAATTTGAAATCGTCTAGTGTGTGGCCATCTTTAGTTGCATAAAACCAAACAATAAAACAAGAATCACATTCAGTGGAAATTAAATTTGTCACTTTTTGTGCCTTGACAGCAAGCTTAAAATCTACCCGTTTCCAAAATAAAAAGATTTACTGAAAACTTCCAGCGTTAATGTTAAAGGTCCCATAAATTAATTTCAAAGTGCCTTGTTTGAAGGAGAAAGAAAAGCAGGTGTCAGGTGTTCCCCTGTGCAGACAGGCGGGAGCGTGCCTATGTTCCCACATTTCCTTTTTCATAAATTTGTATCAGATTTTATCCCCCTTTCTTCCAATGTGGTAGCCAATTACACCCAATTTATTATCCAGTGGCAATGAACTACATATGGAATGTAGCTTTTAGCTAAATCTGGTGCGCCCATCTCTTTGTTTATTGCAAACATTTAATGTAAGTGCACATTGTCCTTTTAAATAAACAAACTAAACTAAGTAGCACAGAGGCCTCGCATTGACTAGCTTCCAGTCAGATCAGTCGAATGAAGCGCAGCAACTGGACGCAAACCATAGTTTGCAGTGCATCAATACCTCTGGAAAGCCGGGTTGGCATAGAGAGGGGGTGCTCCTGGGATGCTCGGAGTCACTTTCCAGCCCTCTGGAGGCGTCATAGGCTCATGGATAGAAATGTGGGAACATAGGGCTGACCCCCTGACAGACATGACACGATCTGATCCACAAAGATTAAAAATCAACAGCCCCCCTGTTTCCTTCACCCCTACGTGATTTTTAAAGAAAAAAAGCAGGACATATAGACCCTCCACCACCGACCGTAAAATTATCTTGAATCAAAATATCAAAAGACACCGAAGTCGAGGTGCCCTTGAGTTTTTCTTTGGACAAAGCAGGGGGCAAGAAGACCTGCAGGAACGAGGCATCAAAATCCCTTTCAGTCTCCTCCTCTTTCCCCTCTTCCTCTCCTCGTTCAGCAGCTCCCCTAAGTGGGCCGTTTCCTTTATGTCTCTTGGGTCGGTTGGTTCGACATTTAACTGCTGGTAATGGAACTGAAATTAATGACAATCTCAGTCCTCTTGGGCACGAACAGCCTGCAAGAACACACAGAGAGAAGAAAACAACACACACACAAAGTCACACGTGGAAAAACACAGAAGACATGCAAAAAGATGCATTGCACCCATATTTTAAATTTCTGCACACTCAGTTGAATGGATGCACCGGTGTTCACCGTGGACCACATGCGGGACCCATAACATCTATTTCACATTGCTGTTGCCGGTCACTGTAGCTGCACCCCGTTTAATCTCAGATGCATCCCAAGTCATTTTTTTCTAGATCCAGGGCTACTTTACATAAATGTGATGTTTAATATAACATATTCTCAAAAAGAGTGCAGAAAAGAGTATAAAGCAGCTTCATTACGTGCAGACAAAGATCAAACAGGTAATGTAAACGTCATCACCTGCTCCCGCTCGCTGGCGGTGAATTTTCCTGAATATTTCCTGCTCATTTTAAACATCAGCTCATTGCTAAGAGGCTTGCATGACAAACTCTGGGTAAAGTCGGGGTGAATAGTTCAGCTGTTTGTTGTTCACACATACAGCTCACCTGTTTGGTGCATGTGTGAACACACCAATAATGAATTCAGGAACATTTAAAGTGATGATGCAAAGGACAGAAGTAGCTGTTTTTAGATATGCACTCCTTTTTTAAAAAATTTTTTAGAGACAATACACTTACGATACAACACAAGAGACAATTACAGTGAGCACAGGCCAGAAAAGGGGTATATTCATGTTTAACTTGAGGTTAAAGATTTTACTGAGGTGCTCGAATTGGATGTTCGTGGCTATCTCAACGAACCGCAATATAGTGGCGAGGCAGTTGCTGCAGCCGCCACAGCCGAGTGCATTCTGGGAGTTGAGCCAAAAAGACACTTTCTGCCTTTTCTCGGTCAAGAAGGCACCCACCTTCAAAACGTATCTCACATTTCTACTACATATATGACCTAATGTCAATACAGATTCACGTTTCAACGGGTGAAGTATCCCTTTAACAAGTTGGCACAGGTGATGAAAGTTTAGAAAAGATTTGGTGCAACAAAAGAGGTCCATTACAAAGACAACATAAAAAAATAGTACTCATGTATCTGAGTGTTGTTCTTCAAGGTAAGAAAGCAGAGTAGTTGACTTACCTGTGCTGAATTTTTGCCACGTCCAGCATCTTTTTGGAGGCTTTAAACTCATCCCTGTCTTTGTACTTATCAGAGAGATAAATCACTTCCTTTATACCTGGACAGAGGGAGGAAACAGGACTGTAAAATTTTGTTTTACTGTGTGGTGCAATCATATTTACAGGTACTATAAAAATAAAAAATGTTTTGATGTTAACACACACACCTCCCTGGATGATGAGCTTGGCACACTCGTTGCAGGGAAACAGAGTCACGTACATGCTGCATCCTTTCACATCAGCACTGTTAGTGTTCATGATGGCGTTCAGCTCTGCGTGGCACACTGAGAGACACACAAAAGAAGAAGACTTCAAACTTGCTGGTAAATCATTGCAAACAAGGACACGGATAGCTCTAGCTACAGGTCTTAAATTAAAGCTTTGGAGAGAAGCAGGAACAAAGTATGGGAACATGTCTCCTGAAGAAGACAAAGAAGTAGAAAAATATGATAAAAGATTCTTTAGGAGACAGTTTTACAATGAAATCTAATACGTCAACAAAACTTAAGACCTGCAAACTCACTTTAATATGTGACTCAAATGATTTTACAGCCTTTCTCTTTCAAACAAGTGAGAACAAAGTTTAACCAAACTGCGAGTAACTCAGAAAAGTCTAAATAATCTGTAAACTGTTTGAATTGACTTTAAAATGTGTTGTCTGAATTGCTCAACAAGCATAATTTGACGCGTTTAGATCTTCTGAGGGATAAATGGGAAACAGACTTGGATGAACCAATTTCAGAAGCAGTTTGGCACAAAATAATACAGTCAATTTTCTCCCCTTCCATATGTCTTAGACATGCTGTTATTCAATTCAAAATTGCACACAGTCTACATTGGTCTAAAGCCAGGCTTTCTAAGATAAACGCAGACATAGATCCCACATGTGAGTGATGCAAGCGGGCGCCAGCCACTCTGTTACATATGTTTAGGACATGCCCAAAACTCACATTTTGGCAAACCATCTTTGAGACTTTCTCTAAGATAGGGAAAACAGTGGAACCATCTCCAGTCATTGCACTATTTGGTGTGGCCCCAGTAGAAGCCCCTCTAAATAGATGGGAAATCAACATGCTCACCTTTTACTCTCCTAGCCAGGAGACTGGTACTATTTCAATGGAAAGACCCTATCCCACCGTTGATAATACAACATTAAAGTGTAACAGTTAAACACTGAAAGCTAGAATTATGTCTGGGGGGCTGTCCTCCCACAGAATATTTTTAAGCATCAAACACCTTGGCTCTGTTTACACGGCAACAATTTCAGCTGAAAACGGTAACCTTTTGTTGCGTTTGGTTGATGGTTTGCAAATTTTGTTCTGATATGTTTTTTTTTTAAACTAAACTAGTAGTGCCTTAAATAATAAGATTTGTAACAACTGTAGGTATAATAAGCTAAAGCTTCAGCCTAAACCTTTTCCGTCAAAATGTTCTTCTTGTCTTTTCATGAATGCACATGCCTTTGAAAATTTTGTATTTATTTTTTTATTCTAGCATTTCCTAATGGAAAACTGTATATGTTGACCGAAATAAATTACTACTACTACTATTACTACTGAATCAACAATGGAAGAAAGTAGTCGGCTAACATTAAGTGAGTAGTCGGCCTGTGGAAATCCCTGCTAGAATACGTCGGCATGCCAAAGCTTTTAATGAAAATGCTGAAACTAAGGCATGAGGGCATTGATTATGAAACTAAAACGATTTAAACGTAGGCTATATCGTACAAGATGTTGATGGAGAAAGAGGAAGAAAAACAGAAGACAGAGAACATTAAAGTACGCACAGAAACAAAAATAGAACATCTGATCAAAAAACCTGCTGCTTGCCGGCAGGTCTAACTCTCAGATCGACCAGTAAGATGATTGAAATCCACTGCAGTCTGCTAACACCAGGGACACTGGAAGTCTTTTTTAGTTGGGGGTGCTGAGAGAAGTAAATCTATTTGATGACGTCATACTAAGTGCTGCGCAAAATCCCATTTTATTTATAATTTTGTAAATTCAGTATCAACAGCAGCTCATACAGATTAAACAACATTTCAACAGACATCAACCCTCACACTGAAAGTTAAGGAGTGGCATAAGACCAGTTTATAGTCCCTCTCAAGTACGGACCCACTGTTATCTATAAATACAGGTTTTTTACATAATAAGGGAGAGAAAATGGTGATCTAATGTTTAGTAAATAAACCTTAAGTGCAGTTTTAATGAAAAGACTCCTACATTCAAAGGTGAGCAGTGGAGCTGTGCACTGTGTCTTTAGGCTAATTGGAAGAAGTCAGAAGTTGTTCTACCTCTGAATGCATGCACATCTATCAAGAAGCTTAAAATGGCTTTGAGTTGTATCACTCTGCAGGAGGTATTAAAAAACATGCATACTGTTTAGGCTGTAGGCTACTTTGAATGCTGCCGGCAGGCCAGTCTTGTGTTGCGGCGGCCGGCGACGCCCCCGGCGGCCAGCGGCCGCAGCAGCCAAGACACAAGACCGGCCTGTTGGCAGCAGCCGTCTCGCCGCTATATTTATATTTTTTCGCCATTATCAGCTTTCTCCATAGAGCCTGTTAGCATAGCTTCCAAGCAATATGGCGGACGTTAAGATTCGATTCTGGGACTTTTCAGACTAAGAAATACAAAGATTTCCCATCTCAGGAGGAAATGAGGGCTGGATGCACGACCATTCAAAAATACTACCAGGTTTCTAATGATACAAAGCTTAATGCAAATGGGTGAAGTATCCCTTTAAGGACAATTCAGTGATTGTTGGATTTTTGTATGGGGCATGTCAACAACAGGAACCCAGGAAAATGAACTTCTTCTTCTCCTTTCTCTTTCTTCATCTTTCGTGATTCTGCCAGCACATTTTTATCTTGCAAAGGACTGATTACGATGACAAACTGCCTCCACATCGGCGTAATGAAAACACTTGTCAGACTTTGACGAGGGCTGTGGGCAGAAAGAAATATAATGGAGGTGGTGGACCAGTGGCTACTTTGTTTTAGGCCCAATATGTAGAAAAAACCTGTACACAGTGTTAAACCAATACAAAAAAAGTGTCAGACAGTCAAATATTAAAATAAATCAGATCTCACCGTAGAAATGTTTATTTTTCAGTTTATCTTCTTCAGTGCGGGCCCATGGCAGCTTGTCATCATCACAGCCGTTTGGCATCCCGTTATGACCGATCCCCACGATCTTGTTCTCCTGGTTCACTATACAGGCGCCCACCTGCACACACAACACAGGTGCTACTGTTACAGACGCTTTCTGTGGTTAGTCTGAAAAAGACATTGAGTGTAGTGTGTATAAACGATAGTGACTACACACTACTCACACACACAGAGCTGTAAATCACCAGTTTCATCATGATACCATATTTAAATTCTTTGGATAACGATTACATTTTTACTTTCACACAAAGTCCACAAATAGGAATTAATAGATACAATCAATTTATCGCTCAGTCACACTACTTTAGTGAAGGGTAGAAAGCAAGGGGTTACCTTTTTTGTTATCTGTATAGGATCTTCTTTTGCGATCGTATAAGGATTTTAAAAAATCGCAGAATATGGTAGTTAAATAAATGTGGGTGTTCTGTCCAGGTGTAATCTATGTGGTGGGATTTACAAATTATAGAAGTATCTTTAAAATGATGATGTTGATCGATTTGATCGCTGTCAAACCAATCAGTGTATTGATCCAGATCGATGGATAGACACACACACCACACACACACACACACACACACACACACACACACACACACACACACACACACACACACACACACACACACACACACCTGAGTATTGGGGTCTTTACTCCTCTGTGCAGCCAGGAGAGCCACAGCCATGAAGTACTCAGAATCCTCCAGGTAGTTCTTTCTCCTTCAGGTCAAAACAGATGTATAAAATACAAGAGGACATGAATCACACAGTCTGGATTCTTACCTTTTAATTCAGCTTGTCTGTATATCAGACAATGATTTGTGACAAAATAACCTTAAAACAGTCATCTAAAAAACAGTCATCTCATGAGAAAAAGCTTTTGTGAATCATTTCCAGTAAAATCTTCAACATGTCTCCTCTCTAACAGACACCAGGGGAGCAGCCTGCAGTTTAATTAGGTTAATATTATATAAGATATAGAATATCTGTTGCCAGCTCTCACTCTAAAATCGTACATCTTGGTGAGGAGATGTGTGCTATTACTTTTCTTGGTGATAAAATGTTACAGTGATTTTATCACTCAATGTGTAACACCGCTGCTCAGGCACTCTAATGGTCTGATTCCGGAGACTTACGGGGTATCTCATTTATGATGGAAACATGTTCCTGTGGTGGTTAGAATTTGTATTAAGTTGTATTAAGATGGAGATTTCATACCATTTAACCCTCAGGTGGTGCTGCAGAAACAATAATACACACTTATCTTTTGTTGTCTTTTTAAACTTGATGAATAACTTCTTCAACAAAATTTTCCAGAAATACTTGCATTTGGTTCTTATTGCTCCACCCTTTGGCTGCTTGTAATACACTTTTGCCTTTTAAGAGAAAGCTTAAATTGTATATTTAAGTTTAATATATAACAGAAAGGCTTTGTTCATGTTTTCATTTTTTCAAATCGAAACAATTTCTAGTATCTAGTAAAACTGTAAACATTGCATAAGGAACAGTAAAAAAACAAAACGTAAAAGTTATATTAATAGCCAGGCTTTTATTAACTTCGGCCTATGAAATGATCCTGCCTTTATTTGGGACAGGCGTCAATAAGAGACAGGACTTTGATTATTTTCCATAAAAAGTTGTGCACACCGAAGTTTAGAAAGATTATAAAATTGTAAATTTAGAGCAGAAATAATATTCAACTGTGTACAATCAGTATCGAATGCTGTGCTGGTCTATGCTGGTTGTTACCCAGTTGTAAGAGCCATCCTTTTCCAGATGAAATCAAAGAAGTGAATCGATGTTGTCCCTGCTTCTCCTGCGATGTTGCTGTGTTTGAGTCAGACACTCAACACTGTCTCACATATATAGGTGCTATGCACATGAGGTCACAGCGGGTGGAGTCGCCAGCGAGTGGATGCCAATAGTTGACCTGGAACTGTGAGTATTCCAGTTTCTGAGTTTTATATCCCTGATGTTCCTAGATGCCACAGGGCTAAAAGAAAAAGTATATTTATGGCAAAAATTGTGAATAAATGTGTGTCATTGACTATTTGAAGAGCCACAGTTACCTCAATGTTTGTCAATGTTTGCACAATTGGGCTTGAATTAAAATAAAAAATGCCCCCTTTAAAATGATACCAAACACACGAAAACTGTATGTTGACCGTAATAAATTACTACTACTACTGAATCAACAAAGGAAGAAAGTAGTCGGCTAACATTAAGTGAGTAGTCGGCTGTTTGGCCGACAGCTGGCGCCTGTGGAAATCCCTGCTAGAATACGTCGACATGCCAAAGCTTTTAATGAAAATGCTGAAACTAAGGCATGAGGGCATTGATTATGAAACTAAAACGATTTAAACGTAGGCTATATCGTACAAGATGTTGATGGAGAAAGAGGAAGAAAAACAGAAGACAGAGAACATTAAAGTACGCACAGAAACAAAAACAGAACATTTGATCAGAAAACCTGCTGCTTGCCGGCAGGTCTAACTCTCAGATTGACCAGTAAGATGATTGAAATCCACTGCAGTCTGCTAACACCAGGGACACTGGAAGTCTTTTTTAGTTGGGGGTGCTGAGAGAAGTAAATCTATTTGATGACGTCATACTAAGTGCTGCGCAAAATCCCATTTTATTTATAATTTTGTAAATTCAGTATCAACAGCAGCTCATACAGATTAAACAACATTTCAACAGACATCAACCCTCACACTGAAAGTTAAGGAGTGGCATAAGACCAGTTTATAGTCCCTCTCAAGTACGGACCCACTGTTATCTATAAATACAGGTTTTTTACATAATAAGGGAGAGAAAATGGTGATCTAATGTTTAGTAAATAAACCTTAAGTGCAGTTTTAATGAAAAGACTCCTACATTCAAAGGTGAGCAGTGGAGCTGTGCACTGTGTCTTTAGGCTAATTGGAAGAAGTCAGAAGTTGTTCTACCTCTGAATGCATGCACATCTATCAAGAAGCTTAAAATGGCTTTGAGTTGTATCACTCTGCAGGAGGTATTAAAAAACATGCATACTGTTTAGGCTGTAGGCTACTTTGAATGCTGCCGACAGGCCAGTCTTGTGTTGCGGCGGCCGGCGACGCCCCCGGCGGCCAGCGGCCGCAGCAGCCAAGACACAAGACCGGCCTGTTGGCAGCAGCCGTCTCGCCGCTATATTTATATTTTTTCGCCATTATCAGCTTTCTCCATAGAGCCTGTTAGCATAGCTTCCAAGCAATATAGCGGACGTTAAGATTCGATTCTGGGACTTTTCAGACTAAGAAATACAAAGATTTCCCATCTCAGTTTAAAGAGTGAATCATTTTATAGTTTGGAGGACTGAACTTTCTTCAGCCCGGACTTTCTTTTACTGTAAATGTTATTTCATTCAAACAATATTTGTTCTTTAGAAGTTAGAATCACGTTTGTTCAGTTTATTGCCAAGTTTATAATCATAAAACACCAAAAACAGGCAGATGGATACATTTAATAAAAATACATTTTTAATATGAAAGTAAAATAAAAATGTGCTTAAGTCATGACATTAGATCAAACAAGAAAAATTATTATTTATATTAGATTATTTGCAGTCTGTTGTAGAGGATTCAGAGTTCTTCAGCAGGCTGGAGGTGCTCTTCATCCTACACACACACACACACACACACACACACACACACACACACACACACACACACACACACACACACACACACACCTGAGTATTGGGGTCTTTACTCCTCTGTGCAGCCAGGAGAGCCACAGCCATGAAGTACTCAGAATCCTCCAGGTAGTTCTTTCTCCTTCAGGTCAAAACAGATGTATAAAATACAAGAGGACATGAATCACACAGTCTGGATTCTTACCTTTTAATTCAGCTTGTCTGTATATCAGACAATGATTTGTGACAAAATAACCTTAAAACAGTCATCTAAAAAACAGTCATCTCATGAGAAAAAGCTTTTGTGAATCATTTCCAGTAAAATCTTCAACATGTCTCCTCTCTAACAGACACCAGGGGAGCAGCCTGCAGTTTAATTAGGTTAATATTATATAAGATATAGAATATCTGTTGCCAGCTCTCACTCTAAAATCGTACATCTTGGTGAGGAGATGTGTGCTATTACTTTTCTTGGTGATAAAATGTTACAGTGATTTTATCACTCAATGTGTAACACCGCTGCTCAGGCACTCTAATGGTCTGATTCCGGAGACTTACGGGGTATCTCATTTATGATGGAAACATGTTCCTGTGGTGGTTAGAATTTGTATTAAGTTGTATTAAGATGGAGATTTCATACCATTTAACCCTCAGGTGGTGCTGCAGAAACAATAATACACACTTATCTTTTGTTGTCTTTTTAAACTTGATGAATAACTTCTTCAACAAAATTTTCCAGAAATACTTGCATTTGGTTCTTATTGCTCCACCCTTTGGCTGCTTGTAATACACTTTTGCCTTTTAAGAGAAAGCTTAAATTGTATATTTAAGTTTAATATATAACAGAAAGGCTTTGTTCATGTTTTCATTTTTTCAAATCGAAACAATTTCTAGTATCTAGTAAAACTGTAAACATTGCATAAGGAACAGTAAAAAAACAAAACGTAAAAGTTCTATTAATAGCCAGGCTTTTATTAACTTCGGCCTATGAAATGATCCTGCCTTTATTTGGGACAGGCGTCAATAAGAGACAGGACTTTGATTATTTTCCATAAAAAGTTGTGCACACCGAAGTTTAGAAAGATTATAAAGTGAGTAGTTGGCTACTCAAGACAATAAACCCAACAATAATCCTCTTCGCTGATGTTGATTGAATTAAGTTAAAAATGTTTGGGGGAAAAAATAGCTGAAATTATCATGTAAGATTTGACACAACTATCAACAAAAATGGTCAGTTTTACTTTGTCATTAAGCCTGCACCAGGTGTGGTTCATCTGGGTGTGTTTGTCAAACAGATAGGCTTTGTTTATTAGTTCAACGCCCTGTTATTAACATTGGTCACGCAAAAGAAATGTGTATCTCTGCTCAGGGCAGGTTGGTAAGCAATGCAAATCAGTATGTAAATTAGCAATGCCTACATCCTCCTCTGTGATATCTGCAAGACAAAACAAGTGAAGCCCATGACACACAAGGGCCCTTTTTCAAACCCTAGGGTAGAAATACAGCGGCAGGCTTTGGGACAAACTTCCCTCTCTCACACGGAAACAGGAACTGTATGTTACCATGGTTACTCAGCGGTATCTTGCGGGAACAGCTTTTTTTTGTAGCTAATGCATTTTGTACAAATATTTATGTAGCCTAGATTATTGTTCTTCTTCTTTAGTAAATTATATTAGTGTAGATTTATAACAAAACTATTAGATTGAGCCTACATTGTTTAATGTAATTTATAATTTCAGTTAAGTTACTGTAATTTTTAGAACAGGGTGTCCTAAATTAATGCAAAGACAAGGATAATATTGTTGAACATCAGAGCAGCAAAAAGTGTCTTCTTTTGTTGTTGAATTGAGATTTCACAAAGACATAAAAAGTAGAAAAATAAGAAATAAATATTAACAGCGAAAAGTTGTCTGCAACATGATTTAATATTCTTTTGTTTTTGCAACAGTCCCTGTAAATATAAAACACTTTACAATAAATAAACATATATTTGATCCTCAGTACACATTTGAAGTTGTTAACGTCTGTATGACGATATTAAATGTCTATCTTAGTTGGAGCAGTGTTTGAACTCACAGGTTGCTTCATCCATGACGACCGGACACAATAGGCGTTGCACGTGATCCGAAAGTCGGCATCGGTGCACACTCGCTGGTGGAGGGTTTTATAACCCACTACCACACCCCGCTAATTAGTTTGGGACGGACTTAATATGGCGGACCCTCCGCGGGGACGCGCAAACGGAGGCATAGTGGGTAGAGGTAGGGTGTAGTGGCAGGTTTGAAAAAGGGCCAAGGACTTTTTAGATGAACTGACAGCCCTGCTATGAGGGACTGACAAGGACGGATGTTCCCAGCAACAGCAGCAGGAGCTATGACCATCTTCTTTTTGCCATCGCAGTACCCACAGATCCAAGCAAGAAGGCCACACAAGGGTGAAAAAAGTGTCCGGCTGCAGCCTAGAGCCTACAGCCTATGTTTGTCTATCATTTTGATAGAATTAGTGGGGGGTTTGAAGGGCTATGCTCTTCTTCCACCTTAATGAAACCATAGGCCCACTTACGTGGTACCTTTTTGTAAATGTGCAGTGTTTTGTTTACTGGGGGAACATAACACAAATGTCCTTTTATATATTTCCATTTAAAGGTGAGGTTGTGCTGAAAAAAATGATATCAGGCACTTATATGGTAAACATTTTTGATGTAGTATAGCCTACATAAGTAAAATGACAATTATAGCAAAACGGCCAAAATAGCCTCAGACCTCAAAGGGTTCATGTCCAACCGCCTAGGAACCAATGAAAATGATGTAATACATTGCCAAAATGAACATATGTATTTGATCTTGGCACAAATAATCATCTAGTCATCTAGGTATTTTAATGCATTCCTTGACCCGGAAAATGTATATATTGACACCAAGATTCACTTTCTAAGTGGCTTGGAAGACATATCGGCGCTGCCATCTTTGAACCGCCATCTTGATGAAGTGGCTCCCCCCCAAAATTGAAAGCTATTGTGATGGAGACAGATGTGGAAAAAATGTGGTGCTTTTGTCCAGCGTGTCCCCATTCTTCCCAAATCTGGTCCTAAGCCGCCTGACTAAAGATATCAGTACACTTGTATTAGACATGCACTGTAAATACTAACTGAATAAGCCTGACTGATGTCACCCATATGTTCCTGCAGGGGGCTCTGGAGACTCATCAGCAGCAGCCACCATGCTGGAAATCCTGTCTCAACCTCACTTTCAGTCAACCTAACGACAGGCTGAGATATAATAAATAACATGAAAGGAAATCCTCTGATCATGGAACAATGTATGCAATTTTGCCATGGAAAATTAGCATAAGGAATATAAGAGAGGAATTGTTTAGGCTTCTTAAGCAGATCTGACTTTTATTTTTTATTTGATATATTTTATAAATTCAGATTTTATACTTTGTTATTGAGAGACATGCATCTCACACACATGGACATGCATTAACGGAGAGATGATACACACTGAGCGCACCAGAGCAGTTGGTGGTTCGGTGCCCTGGTACCTACCTACCAGACCAACTTCTTTATTAATTATCCACACCTGGTCCCTACGGACTGAGCTACTGCCGCCTACATAACTCAGAGATCAAGTAAGTTAGAAGACCTCCTTTAAACAAAATATCAAGGTGGGGTTTTAAAAGCACCTGCGAGGTGAGGGTCACAATTCAATATGTGCCAATGTTTGCTCACTCATTTTTAATAGACTGAGAAATAGGACCGTGTGTAGGTACAAATGCCACTGAAGAGGTGTCCATGGAGCTGGGATTGACTTAAGTCAGATTGCGCAACCTGTCGCAGATGATTGTCAAGTAATATCCTCTCAGTTTAAAAGCATCACAAAGACTTGGGCGCTGGATGGCCAAGTGGTTATGTCACACGTCCCATGCACAGAAGATACAGCCCTCGTCGCAGTGGCTGTTTGTTCAAATCCGAACCTTGGCCCATTGCTGCATGTCATCCCCCCACTCTCTCCTCCCAACATTTCCTGTCTCTCTTCAGCTGTCCTATCCAAGAAAGGCAAAAATGGGCCAATACAAATATAACAAAAAGAAATGAAAGCATCACAAAGACTTTTAGAATGACATGAAATGCTCATTTAAATGATTACCTTTTATATATTTAAAAAGCCTATTTTGCTTTGCCTTCCCTCAAGTAGTGCGGATTCGGGTCCAGCCGCGTGTTATTCCCCGCTCTCTCTCTCCAACTACAACAAAGTGTTTCTGTAAATACATCCTCTTTTATCGGATTTCATCACATTCTCTAAAACATGAAGTCAGGGATCAGTCATCTGGAGCATTTTGAACATGTTACCGTTCAATATGTCAATCATTTTTGAAAAATGGAAGACAGAACAAAATGATTTTTCATTGAAAGAAAACAACCTGAACTAAATCATCCTGTTTACACGATGAAAGGAGAAACACATTTTAACAAGCTGCAGTTTAAAGAGTGAATCATTTTATAGTTTGGAGGACTGAACTTTCTTCAGCCCGGACTTTCTTTTACTGTAAATGTTATTTCATTCAAACAATATTTGTTCTTTAGAAGTTAGAATCACGTTTGTCCAGTTTATTACCAAGTTTATAATCATAAAACACCAAAAACAGGCAGATGGATACATTTAATAAAAATACATTTTTAATATGAAAGTAACATAAAAATGTGCTTAAGTCATGACATTAGATCAAACAAGAAAAATGATTATTTATATTAGATTATTTGCAGTCTGTTGTAGAGGATTCAGAGTTCTTCAGCAGGCTGGAGGTGCTCTTCATCCTACACACACACACACACACACACACACACACACACACACACACACACACACACACACACACACACACACACACACACACACACACACACACACACACACCTGAGTATTGGGGTCTTTACTCCTCTGTGCAGCCAGGAGAGCCACAGCCATGAAGTACTCAGAATCCTCCAGGTAGTTCTTTCTCCTTCAGGTCAAAACAGATGTATAAAATACAAGAGGACATGAATCACACAGTCTGGATTCTTACCTTTTAATTCAGCTTGTCTGTATATCAGACAATGATTTGTGACAAAATAACCTTAAAACAGTCATCTAAAAAACAGTCATCTCATGAGAAAAAGCTTTTGTGAATCATTTCCAGTAAAATCTTCAACATGTCTCCTCTCTAACAGACACCAGGGGAGCAGCCTGCAGTTTAATTAGGTTAATATTATATAAGATATAGAATATCTGTTGCCAGCTCTCACTCTAAAATCGTACATCTTGGTGAGGAGATGTGTGCTATTACTTTTCTTGGTGATAAAATGTTACAGTGATTTTATCACTCAATGTGTAACACCGCTGCTCAGGCACTCTAATGGTCTGATTCCGGAGACTTACGGGGTATCTCATTTATGATGGAAACATGTTCCTGTGGTGGTTAGAATTTGTATTAAGTTGTATTAAGATGGAGATTTCATACCATTTAACCCTCAGGTGGTGCTGCAGAAACAATAATACACACTTATCTTTTGTTGTCTTTTTAAACTTGATGAATAACTTCTTCAACAAAATTTTCCAGAAATACTTGCATTTGGTTCTTATTGCTCCACCCTTTGGCTGCTTGTAATACACTTTTGCCTTTTAAGAGAAAGCTTAAATTGTATATTTAAGTTTAATATATAACAGAAAGGCTTTGTTCATGTTTTCATTTTTTCAAATCGAAACAATTTCTAGTATCTAGTAAAACTGTAAACATTGCATAAGGAACAGTAAAAAAACAAAACGTAAAAGTTCTATTAATAGCCAGGCTTTTATTAACTTCGGCCTATGAAATGATCCTGCCTTTATTTGGGACAGGCGTCAATAAGAGACAGGACTTTGATTATTTTCCATAAAAAGTTGTGCACACCGAAGTTTAGAAAGATTATAAAGTGAGTAGTTGGCTACTCAAGACAATAAACCCAACAATAATCCTCTTCGCTGATGTTGATTGAATTAAGTTAAAAATGTTTGGGGGAAAAAATAGCTGAAATTATCATGTAAGATTTGACACAACTATCAACAAAAATGGTCAGTTTTACTTTGTCATTAAGCCTGCACCAGGTGTGGTTCATCTGGGTGTGTTTGTCAAACAGATAGGCTTTGTTTATTAGTTCAACGCCCTGTTATTAACATTGGTCACGCAAAAGAAATGTGTATCTCTGCTCAGGGCAGGTTGGTAAGCAATGCAAATCAGTATGTAAATTAGCAATGCCTACATCCTCCTCTGTGATATCTGCAAGACAAAACAAGTGAAGCCCATGACACACAAGGGCCCTTTTTCAAACCCTAGGGTAGAAATACAGCGGCAGGCTTTGGGACAAACTTCCCTCTCTCACACGGAAACAGGAACTGTATGTTACCATGGTTACTCAGCGGTATCTTGCGGGAACAGCTTTTTTTTGTAGCTAATGCATTTTGTACAAATATTTATGTAGCCTAGATTATTGTTCTTCTTCTTTAGTAAATTATATTAGTGTAGATTTATAACAAAACTATTAGATTGAGCCTACATTGTTTAATGTAATTTATAATTTCAGTTAAGTTACTGTAATTTTTAGAACAGGGTGTCCTAAATTAATGCAAAGACAAGGATAATATTGTTGAACATCAGAGCAGCAAAAAGTGTCTTCTTTTGTTGTTGAATTGAGATTTCACAAAGACATAAAAAGTAGAAAAATAAGAAATAAATATTAACAGCGAAAAGTTGTCTGCAACATGATTTAATATTCTTTTGTTTTTGCAACAGTCCCTGTAAATATAAAACACTTTACAATAAATAAACATATATTTGATCCTCAGTACACATTTGAAGTTGTTAACGTCTGTATGACGATATTAAATGTCTATCTTAGTTGGAGCATTGTTTGAACTCACAGGTTGCTTCATCCATGACGACCGGACACAATAGGCGTTGCACGTGATCCGAAAGTCGGCATCGGTGCACACTCGCTGGTGGAGGGTTTTATAACCCACTACCACACCCCGCTAATTAGTTTGGGACGGACTTAATATGGCGGACCCTCCGCGGGGACGCGCAAACGGAGGCATAGTGGGTAGAGGTAGGGTGTAGTGGCAGGTTTGAAAAAGGGCCAAGGACTTTTTAGATGAACTGACAGCCCTGCTATGAGGGACAGACAAGGACGGATGTTCCCAGCAACAGCAGCAGGAGCTATGACCATCTTCTTTTTGCCATCGCAGTACCCACAGATCCAAGCAAGAAGGCCACACAAGGGTGAAAAAAGTGTCCGGCTGCAGCCTAGAGCCTACAGCCTATGTTTGTCTATCATTTTGATAGAATTAGTGGGGGGTTTGAAGGGCTATGCTCTTCTTCCACCTTAATGAAACCATAGGCCCACTTACGTGGTACCTTTTTGTAAATGTGCAGTGTTTTGTTTACTGGGGGAACATAACACAAATGTCCTTTTATATATTTCCATTTAAAGGTGAGGTTGTGCTGAAAAAAATGATATCAGGCACTTATATGGTAAACATTTTTGATGTAGTATAGCCTACATAAGTAAAATGACAATTATAGCAAAACGGCCAAAATAGCCTCAGACCTCAAAGGGTTCATGTCCAACCGCCTAGGAACCAATGAAAATGATGTAATACATTGCCAAAATGAACATATGTATTTGATCTTGGCACAAATAATCATCTAGTCATCTAGGTATTTTAATGCATTCCTTGACCCGGAAAATGTATATATTGACACCAAGATTCACTTTCTAAGTGGCTTGGAAGACATATTGGCGCTGCCATCTTTGAACCGCCATCTTGATGAAGTGGCTCCCCCCCAAAATTGAAAGCTATTGTGATGGAGACAGATGTGGAAAAAATGTGGTGCTTTTGTCCAGCGTGTCCCCATTCTTCCCAAATCTGGTCCTAAGCCGCCTGACTAAAGATATCAGTACACTTGTATTAGACATGCACTGTAAATACTAACTGAATAAGCCTGACTGATGTCACCCATCTGTTCCTGCAGGGGGCTCTGGAGACTCATCAGCAGCAGCCACCATGCTGGAAATCCTGTCTCAACCTCACTTTCAGTCAACCTAACGACAGGCTGAGATATAATAAATAACATGAAAGGAAATCCTCTGATCATGGAACAATGTATGCAATTTTGCCATGGAAAATTAGCATAAGGAATATAAGAGAGGAATTGTTTAGGCTTCTTAAGCAGATCTGACTTTTATTTTTTATTTGATATATTTTATAAATTCAGATTTTATACTTTGTTATTGAGAGACATGCATCTCACACACATGGACATGCATTAACGGAGAGATGATACACACTGAGCGCACCAGAGCAGTTGGTGGTTCGGTGCCCTGGTACCTACCTACCAGACCAACTTCTTTATTAATTATCCACACCTGGTCCCTACGGACTGAGCTACTGCCGCCTACATAACTCAGAGATCAAGTAAGTTAGAAGACCTCCTTTAAACAAAATATCAAGGTGGGGTTTTAAAAGCACCTGCGAGGTGAGGGTCACAATTCAATATGTGCCAATGTTTGCTCACTCATTTTTAATAGACTGAGAAATAGGACCGTGTGTAGGTACAAATGCCACTGAAGAGGTGTCCATGGAGCTGGGATTGACTTAAGTCAGATTGCGCAACCTGTCGCAGATGATTGTCAAGTAATATCCTCTCAGTTTAAAAGCATCACAAAGACTTGGGCGCTGGATGGCCAAGTGGTTATGTCACACGTCCCATGCACAGAAGATACAGCCCTCGTCGCAGTGGCTGTTTGTTCAAATCCGAACCTTGGCCCATTGCTGCATGTCATCCCCCCACTCTCTCCTCCCAACATTTCCTGTCTCTCTTCAGCTGTCCTATCCAAGAAAGGCAAAAATGGGCCAATACAAATATAACAAAAAGAAATGAAAGCATCACAAAGACTTTTAGAATGACATGAAATGCTCATTTAAATGATTACCTTTTATATATTTAAAAAGCCTATTTTGCTTTGCCTTCCCTCAAGTAGTGCGGATTCGGGTCCAGCCGCGTGTTATTCCCCGCTCTCTCTCTCCAACTACAACAAAGTGTTTCTGTAAATACATCCTCTTTTATCGGATTTCATCACATTCTCTAAAACATGAAGTCAGGGATCAGTCATCTGGAGCATTTTGAACATGTTACCGTTCAATATGTCAATCATTTTTGAAAAATGGAAGACAGAACAAAATGATTTTTCATTGAAAGAAAACAACCTGAACTAAATCATCCTGTTTACACGATGAAAGGAGAAACACATTTTAACAAGCTGCAGTTTAAAGAGTGAATCATTTTATAGTTTGGAGGACTGAACTTTCTTCAGCCCGGACTTTCTTTTACTGTAAATGTTATTTCATTCAAACAATATTTGTTCTTTAGAAGTTAGAATCACGTTTGTCCAGTTTATTACCAAGTTTATAATCATAAAACACCAAAAACAGGCAGATGGATACATTTAATAAAAATACATTTTTAATATGAAAGTAACATAAAAATGTGCTTAAGTCATGACATTAGATCAAACAAGAAAAATGATTATTTATATTAGATTATTTGCAGTCTGTTGTAGAGGATTCAGAGTTCTTCAGCAGGCTGGAGGTGCTCTTCATCCTACACACACACACACACACACACACACACACACACACACACACACACACACACACACACACACACACACACACACACACACACACACACACACACACACCTGAGTATTGGGGTCTTTACTCCTCTGTGCAGCCAGGAGAGCCACAGCCATGAAGTACTCAGAATCCTCCAGGTAGTTCTTTCTCCTTCAGGTCAAAACAGATGTATAAAATACAAGAGGACATGAATCACACAGTCTGGATTCTTACCTTTTAATTCAGCTTGTCTGTATATCAGACAATGATTTGTGACAAAATAACCTTAAAACAGTCATCTCATGAGAAAAAGCTTTTGTGAATCATTTCCAGTAAAATCTTCAACATGTCTCCTCTCTAACAGACACCAGGGGAGCAGCCTGCAGTTTAATTAGGTTAATATTATATAAGATATAGAATATCTGTTGCCAGCTCTCACTCTAAAATCGTACATCTTGGTGAGGAGATGTGTGCTATTACTTTTCTTGGTGATAAAATGTTACAGTGATTTTATCACTCAATGTGTAACACCGCTGCTCAGGCACTCTAATGGTCTGATTCCGGAGACTTACGGGGTATCTCATTTATGATGGAAACATGTTCCTGTGGTGGTTAGAATTTGTATTAAGTTGTATTAAGATGGAGATTTCATACCATTTAACCCTCAGGTGGTGCTGCAGAAACAATAATACACACTTATCTTTTGTTGTCTTTTTAAACTTGATGAATAACTTCTTCAACAAAATTTTCCAGAAATACTTGCATTTGGTTCTTATTGCTCCACCCTTTGGCTGCTTGTAATACACTTTTGCCTTTTAAGAGAAAGCTTAAATTGTATATTTAAGTTTAATATATAACAGAAAGGCTTTGTTCATGTTTTCATTTTTTCAAATCGAAACAATTTCTAGTATCTAGTAAAACTGTAAACATTGCATAAGGAACAGTAAAAAAACAAAACGTAAAAGTTCTATTAATAGCCAGGCTTTTATTAACTTCGGCCTATGAAATGATCCTGCCTTTATTTGGGACAGGCGTCAATAAGAGACAGGACTTTGATTATTTTCCATAAAAAGTTGTGCACACCGAAGTTTAGAAAGATTATAAAGTGAGTAGTTGGCTACTCAAGACAATAAACCCAACAATAATCCTCTTCGCTGATGTTGATTGAATTAAGTTAAAAATGTTTGGGGGAAAAAATAGCTGAAATTATCATGTAAGATTTGACACAACTATCAACAAAAATGGTCAGTTTTACTTTGTCATTAAGCCTGCACCAGGTGTGGTTCATCTGGGTGTGTTTGTCAAACAGATAGGCTTTGTTTATTAGTTCAACGCCCTGTTATTAACATTGGTCACGCAAAAGAAATGTGTATCTCTGCTCAGGGCAGGTTGGTAAGCAATGCAAATCAGTATGTAAATTAGCAATGCCTACATCCTCCTCTGTGATATCTGCAAGACAAAACAAGTGAAGCCCATGACACACAAGGGCCCTTTTTCAAACCCTAGGGTAGAAATACAGCGGCAGGCTTTGGGACAAACTTCCCTCTCTCACACGGAAACAGGAACTGTATGTTACCATGGTTACTCAGCGGTATCTTGCGGGAACAGCTTTTTTTTGTAGCTAATGCATTTTGTACAAATATTTATGTAGCCTAGATTATTGTTCTTCTTCTTTAGTAAATTATATTAGTGTAGATTTATAACAAAACTATTAGATTGAGCCTACATTGTTTAATGTAATTTATAATTTCAGTTAAGTTACTGTAATTTTTAGAACAGGGTGTCCTAAATTAATGCAAAGACAAGGATAATATTGTTGAACATCAGAGCAGCAAAAAGTGTCTTCTTTTGTTGTTGAATTGAGATTTCACAAAGACATAAAAAGTAGAAAAATAAGAAATAAATATTAACAGCGAAAAGTTGTCTGCAACATGATTTAATATTCTTTTGTTTTTGCAACAGTCCCTGTAAATATAAAACACTTTACAATAAATAAACATATATTTGATCCTCAGTACACATTTGAAGTTGTTAACGTCTGTATGACGATATTAAATGTCTATCTTAGTTGGAGCAGTGTTTGAACTCACAGGTTGCTTCATCCATGACGACCGGACACAATAGGCGTTGCACGTGATCCGAAAGTCGGCATCGGTGCACACTCGCTGGTGGAGGGTTTTATAACCCACTACCACACCCCGCTAATTAGTTTGGGACGGACTTAATATGGCGGACCCTCCGCGGGGACGCGCAAACGGAGGCATAGTGGGTAGAGGTAGGGTGTAGTGGCAGGTTTGAAAAAGGGCCAAGGACTTTTTAGATGAACTGACAGCCCTGCTATGAGGGACTGACAAGGACGGATGTTCCCAGCAACAGCAGCAGGAGCTATGACCATCTTCTTTTTGCCATCGCAGTACCCACAGATCCAAGCAAGAAGGCCACACAAGGGTGAAAAAAGTGTCCGGCTGCAGCCTAGAGCCTACAGCCTATGTTTGTCTATCATTTTGATAGAATTAGTGGGGGGTTTGAAGGGCTATGCTCTTCTTCCACCTTAATGAAACCATAGGCCCACTTACGTGGTACCTTTTTGTAAATGTGCAGTGTTTTGTTTACTGGGGGAACATAACACAAATGTCCTTTTATATATTTCCATTTAAAGGTGAGGTTGTGCTGAAAAAAATGATATCAGGCACTTATATGGTAAACATTTTTGATGTAGTATAGCCTACATAAGTAAAATGACAATTATAGCAAAACGGCCAAAATAGCCTCAGACCTCAAAGGGTTCATGTCCAACCGCCTAGGAACCAATGAAAATGATGTAATACATTGCCAAAATGAACATATGTATTTGATCTTGGCACAAATAATCATCTAGTCATCTAGGTATTTTAATGCATTCCTTGACCCAGAAAATGTATATATTGACACCAAGATTCACTTTCTAAGTGGCTTGGAAGACATATTGGCGCTGCCATCTTTGAACCGCCATCTTGATGAAGTGGCTCCCCCCCAAAATTGAAAGCTATTGTGATGGAGACAGATGTGGAAAAAATGTGGTGCTTTTGTCCAGCGTGTCCCCATTCTTCCCAAATCTGGTCCTAAGCCGCCTGACTAAAGATATCAGTACACTTGTATTAGACATGCACTGTAAATACTAACTGAATAAGCCTGACTGATGTCACCCATCTGTTCCTGCAGGGGGCTCTGGAGACTCATCAGCAGCAGCCACCATGCTGGAAATCCTGTCTCAACCTCACTTTCAGTCAACCTAACGACAGGCTGAGATATAATAAATAACATGAAAGGAAAGCCTCTGATCATGGAACAATGTATGCAATTTTGCCATGGAAAATTAGCATAAGGAATATAAGAGAGGAATTGTTTAGGCTTCTTAAGCAGATCTGACTTTTATTTTTTATTTGATATACTTTATAAATTCAGATTTTATACTTTGTTATTGAGAGACATGCATCTCACACACATGGACATGCATTAACGGAGAGATGATACACACTGAGCGCACCAGAGCAGTTGGTGGTTCGGTGCCCTGGTACCTACCTACCAGACCAACTTCTTTATTAATTATCCACACCTGGTCCCTACGGACTGAGCTACTGCCGCCTACATAACTCAGAGATCAAGTAAGTTAGAAGACCTCCTTTAAACAAAATATCAAGGTGGGGTTTTAAAAGCACCTGCGAGGTGAGGGTCACAATTCAATATGTGCCAATGTTTGCTCACTCATTTTTAATAGACTGAGAAATAGGACCGTGTGTAGGTACAAATGCCACTGAAGAGGTGTCCATGGAGCTGGGATTGACTTAAGTCAGATTGCTCAACCTGTCGCAGATGATTGTCAAGTAATATCCTCTCAGTTTAAAAGCATCACAAAGACTTGGGCGCTGGATGGCCAAGTGGTTATGTCACACGTCCCATGCACAGAAGATATAGCCCTCGTCGCAGTGGCTGTTTGTTCAAATCCGAACCTTGGCCCATTGCTGCATGTCATCCCCCCACTCTCTCCTCCCAACATTTCCTGTCTCTCTTCAGCTGTCCTATTCAAGAAAGGCAAAAATGGGCCAATACAAATATAACAAAAAGAAATGAAAGCATCACAAAGACTTTTAGAATGACATGAAATGCTCATTTAAATGATTACCTTTTATATATTTAAAAAGCCTATTTTGCTTTGCCTTCCCTCAAGTAGTGCGGATTCGGGTCCAGCCGCGTGTTATTCCCCGCTCTCTCTCTCCAACTACAACAAAGTGTTTCTGTAAATACATCCTCTTTTATCGGATTTCATCACATTCTCTAAAACATGAAGTCAGGGATCAGTCATCTGGAGCATTTTGAACATGTTACCGTTCAATATGTCAATCATTTTTGAAAAATGGAAGACAGAACAAAATGATTTTTCATTGAAAGAAAACAACCTGAACTAAATCATCCTGTTTACACGATGAAAGGAGAAACACATTTTAACAAGCTGCAGTTTAAAGAGTGAATCATTTTATAGTTTGGAGGACTGAACTTTCTTCAGCCCGGACTTTCTTTTACTGTAAATGTTATTTCATTCAAACAATATTTGTTCTTTAGAAGTTAGAATCACGTTTGTCCAGTTTATTACCAAGTTTATAATCATAAAACACCAAAAACAAGCAGATGGATACATTTAATAAAAATAATTTTTTAATATGAAAGCAACATAAAAATGTGCTTAAGTCATGACATTAGATCAAACAAGAAAAATGATTTATATTAGATTATTTGCAGTCTGTTGTAGAGGATTCAGAGTTCTTCAGCAGGCTGGAGGTGCTCTTCATCCTACACACACACACACACACACACACACACACACACACACACACACACACACACACACACACACACACACACACACACACACACACACACACACACACACACACACACACACACACACACACACACACACCTGAGTATTGGGGTCTTTACTCCTCTGTGCAGCCAGGAGAGCCACAGCCATGAAGTACTCAGAATCCTCCAGGTAGTTCTTTCTCCTTCAGGTCAAAACAGATGTATAAAATACAAGAGGACATGAATCACACAGTCTGGATTCTTACCTTTTAATTCAGCTTGTCTGTATATCAGACAATGATTTGTGACAAAATAACCTTAAAACAGTCATCTAAAAAACAGTCATCTCATGAGAAAAAGCTTTTGTGAATCATTTCCAGTAAAATCTTCAACATGTCTCCTCTCTAACAGACACCAGGGGAGCAGCCTGCAGTTTAATTAGGTTAATATTATATAAGATATAGAATATCTGTTGCCAGCTCTCACTCTAAAATCGTACATCTTGGTGAGGAGATGTGTGCCATTACTTTTCTTGGTGATAAAATGTTACAGTGATTTTATCACTCAATGTGTAACACCGCTGCTCAGGCACTCTAATGGTCTGATTCCGGAGACTTACGGGGTATCTCATTTATGATGGAAACATGTTCCTGTGGTGGTTAGAATTTGTATTAAGTTGTATTAAGATGGAGATTTCATACCATTTAACCCTCAGGTGGTGCTGCAGAAACAATAATACACACTTATCTTTTGTTGTCTTTTTAAACTTGATGAATAACTTCTTCAACAAAATTTTCCAGAAATACTTGCATTTGGTTCTTATTGCTCCACCCTTTGGCTGCTTGTAATACACTTTTGCCTTTTAAGAGAAAGCTTAAATTGTATATTTAAGTTTAATATATAACAGAAAGGCTTTGTTCATGTTTTCATTTTTTCAAATCGAAACAATTTCTAGTATCTAGTAAAACTGTAAACATTGCATAAGGAACAGTAAAAAAACAAAACGTAAAAGTTCTATTAATAGCCAGGCTTTTATTAACTTCGGCCTATGAAATGATCCTGCCTTTATTTGGGACAGGCGTCAATAAGAGACAGGACTTTGATTATTTTCCATAAAAAGTTGTGCACACCGAAGTTTAGAAAGATTATAAAGTGAGTAGTTGGCTACTCAAGACAATAAACCCAACAATAATCCTCTTCGCTGATGTTGATTGAATTAAGTTAAAAATGTTTGGGGGAAAAAATAGCTGAAATTATCATGTAAGATTTGACACAACTATCAACAAAAATGGTCAGTTTTACTTTGTCATTAAGCCTGCACCAGGTGTGGTTCATCTGGGTGTGTTTGTCAAACAGATAGGCTTTGTTTATTAGTTCAACGCCCTGTTATTAACATTGGTCACGCAAAAGCAATGTGTATCTCTGCTCAGGGCAGGTTGGTAAGCAATGCAAATCAGTATGTAAATTAGCAATGCCTACATCCTCCTCTGTGATATCTGCAAGACAAAACAAGTGAAGCCCATGACACACAAGGGCCCTTTTTCAAACCCTAGGGTAGAAATACAGCGGCAGGCTTTGGGACAAACTTCCCTCTCTCACACGGAAACAGGAACTGTATGTTACCATGGTTACTCAGCGGTATCTTGCGGGAACAGCTTTTTTTTGTAGCTAATGCATTCTGTACAAATATTTATGTAGCCTAGATTATTGTTCTTCTTCTTTAGTAAATTATATTAGTGTAGATTTATAACAAAACTATTAGATTGAGCCTACATTGTTTAATGTAATTTATAATTTCAGTTAAGTTACTGTAATTTTTAGAACAGGGTGTCCTAAATTAATGCAAAGACAAGGATAATATTGTTGAACATCAGAGCAGCAAAAAGTGTCTTCTTTTGTTGTTGAATTGAGATTTCACAAAGACATAAAAAGTAGAAAAATAAGAAATAAATATTAACAGCGAAAAGTTGTCTGCAACATGATTTAATATTCTTTTGTTTTTGCAACAGTCCCTGTAAATATAAAACACTTTACAATAAATAAACATATATTTGATCCTCAGTACACATTTGAAGTTGTTAACGTCTGTATGACGATATTAAATGTCTATCTTAGTTGGAGCAGTGTTTGAACTCACAGGTTGCTTCATCCATGACGACCGGACACAATAGGCGTTGCACGTGATCCGAAAGTCGGCATCGGTGCACACTCGCTGGTGGAGGGTTTTATAACCCACTACCACACCCCGCTAATTAGTTTGGGACGGACTTAATATGGCGGACCCTCCGCGGGGACGCGCAAACGGAGGCATAGTGGGTAGAGGTAGGGTGTAGTGGCAGGTTTGAAAAAGGGCCAAGGACTTTTTAGATGAACTGACAGCCCTGCTATGAGGGACAGACAAGGACGGATGTTCCCAGCAACAGCAGCAGGAGCTATAACCATCTTCTTTTTGCCATCGCAGTACCCACAGATCCAAGCAAGAAGGCCACACAAGGGTGAAAAAAGTGTCCGGCTGCAGCCTAGAGCCTACAGCCTATGTTTGTCTATCATTTTGATAGAATTAGTGGGGGGTTTGAAGGGCTATGCTCTTCTTCCACCTTAATGAAACCATAGGCCCACTTACGTGGTACCTTTTTGTAAATGTGCAGTGTTTTGTTTACTGGGGGAACATAACACAAATGTCCTTTTATATATTTCCATTTAAAGGTGAGGTTGTGCTGAAAAAAATGATATCAGGCACTTATATGGTAAACATTTTTGATGTAGTATAGCCTACATAAGTAAAATGACAATTATAGCAAAACGGCCAAAATAGCCTCAGACCTCAAAGGGTTCATGTCCAACCGCCTAGGAACCAATGAAAATGATGTAATACATTGCCAAAATGAACATATGTATTTGATCTTGGCACAAATAATCATCTAGTCATCTAGGTATTTTAATGCATTCCTTGACCCAGAAAATGTATATATTGACACCAAGATTCACTTTCTAAGTGGCTTGGAAGACATATTGGCGCTGCCATCTTTGAACCGCCATCTTGATGAAGTGGCTCCCCCCCAAAATTGAAAGCTATTGTGATGGAGACAGATGTGGAAAAAATGTGGTGCTTTTGTCCAGCGTGTCCCCATTCTTCCCAAATCTGGTCCTAAGCCGCCTGACTAAAGATATCAGTACACTTGTATTAGACATGCACTGTAAATACTAACTGAATAAGCCTGACTGATGTCACCCATATGTTCCTGCAGGGGGCTCTGGAGACTCATCAGCAGCAGCCACCATGCTGGAAATCCTGTCTCAACCTCACTTTCAGTCAACCTAACGACAGGCTGAGATATAATAAATAACATGAAAGGAAAGCCTCTGATCATGGAACAATGTATGCAATTTTGCCATGGAAAATTAGCATAAGGAATATAAGAGAGGAATTGTTTAGGCTTCTTAAGCAGATCTGACTTTTATTTTTTATTTGATATACTTTATAAATTCAGATTTTATACTTTGTTATTGAGAGACATGCATCTCACACACATGGACATGCATTAACGGAGAGATGATACACACTGAGCGCACCAGAGCAGTTGGTGGTTCGGTGCCCTGGTACCTACCTACCAGACCAACTTCTTTATTAATTATCCACACCTGGTCCCTACGGACTGAGCTACTGCCGCCTACATAACTCAGAGATCAAGTAAGTTAGAAGACCTCCTTTAAACAAAATATCAAGGTGGGGTTTTAAAAGCACCTGCGAGGTGAGGGTCACAATTCAATATGTGCCAATGTTTGCTCACTCATTTTTAATAGACTGAGAAATAGGACCGTGTGTAGGTACAAATGCCACTGAAGAGGTGTCCATGGAGCTGGGATTGACTTAAGTCAGATTGCTCAACCTGTCGCAGATGATTGTCAAGTAATATCCTCTCAGTTTAAAAGCATCACAAAGACTTGGGCGCTGGATGGCCAAGTGGTTATGTCACACGTCCCATGCACAGAAGATATAGCCCTCGTCGCAGTGGCTGTTTGTTCAAATCCGAACCTTGGCCCATTGCTGCATGTCATCCCCCCACTCTCTCCTCCCAACATTTCCTGTCTCTCTTCAGCTGTCCTATTCAAGAAAGGCAAAAATGGGCCAATACAAATATAACAAAAAGAAATGAAAGCATCACAAAGACTTTTAGAATGACATGAAATGCTCATTTAAATGATTACCTTTTATATATTTAAAAAGCCTATTTTGCTTTGCCTTCCCTCAAGTAGTGCGGATTCGGGTCCAGCCGCGTGTTATTCCCCGCTCTCTCTCTCCAACTACAACAAAGTGTTTCTGTAAATACATCCTCTTTTATCGGATTTCATCACATTCTCTAAAACATGAAGTCAGGGATCAGTCATCTGGAGCATTTTGAACATGTTACCGTTCAATATGTCAATCATTTTTGAAAAATGGAAGACAGAACAAAATGATTTTTCATTGAAAGAAAACAACCTGAACTAAATCATCCTGTTTACACGATGAAAGGAGAAACACATTTTAACAAGCTGCAGTTTAAAGAGTGAATCATTTTATAGTTTGGAGGACTGAACTTTCTTCAGCCCGGACTTTCTTTTACTGTAAATGTTATTTCATTCAAACAATATTTGTTCTTTAGAAGTTAGAATCACGTTTGTCCAGTTTATTACCAAGTTTATAATCATAAAACACCAAAAACAAGCAGATGGATACATTTAATAAAAATAATTTTTTAATATGAAAGCAACATAAAAATGTGCTTAAGTCATGACATTAGATCAAACAAGAAAAATGATTTATATTAGATTATTTGCAGTCTGTTGTAGAGGATTCAGAGTTCTTCAGCAGGCTGGAGGTGCTCTTCATCCTACACACACACACACACACACACACACACACACACACACACACACACACACACACACACACACACACACACACACACACACACACACACACACACACACACACACACACACACACACACACACACACACACACACACACACACACACACACACACACACACACACACACACACACACACACACACACACACACACACACACACACACACACACACACACACACACACACACACACACACACACACACACACACACACACACACACACACACACACACACACACACACACACACACACACACACACACACACACACACACACACGTTGTGTTAGAAACTATATGGACAACTTTATAAACCTCTTTTTTAGTGATATCATGATTTATTTTTTATATTTTTGATTTTCTCCTCATCCAGAAGCTCTCCCTGAGGTTTTGTAGAAAAGAAAAGACTAAGTATGAAGAAATGAAAAAGGAACATACATGTTTGTTATCCTCTCCAGCCTCTCTTTCAGATCCTCCTGGATATTAACAGACAATAAAAGAAAGGAGGTTAAAACATTAAACTCCCAAACTTATCATTTTCAATGTGGACTATAGAAAGTTTCACCGCGGTTAAATAAAAAGCCTCAAAGTGTTACATGCGCAAAGATAACACGTTTCCTTTCTTAAGAATTGGTTACATAAATCAGACACATTTATCTGTTAGTCCAATAGTCAAACACAGCGTTATGTGTTACAGAAAAAAACACAAGCTCAAGTTTGTTTCATGATGAATCATGATAATAACATTTGTATAATCTGTTTGAAGAAGACAAAATCAGAAGCTTGAACAAATACTGAATGACATTTGATAATTTAGTAAGCATGACTAATCTGACATCTGACATGTTGTTGATCGGACAGGATGTCATGAAATGATTGGACAGTCTGAGAGCAGAGTGTTCAGCTCACCTTAGAGGCATCAGACATGTTGGAGAAGGCGGAGGACGAGGACGCACATGGCGGTGGGACACTGAGCTGAGAGAGACAGGGCAGGAACAGAGATCAGTCTGAGAAATGGATCAGTGCTAGAATAAGCTTCACTACATTTGTAACATTTGACGTTTCTACATATAATCTGAGTTTACAGCTGGGTATGTGTGATGAAGAAGCTCCTCCATGTTTCTCTGTTCCTCACTAACATGTACTTTTCATTAAACTGGGTTTGTCCCATTCAGGGCAGAAATGGCGTTTTGTTATTAGCTCGATGTGACGTCTCTTTCTAACAAACAGGAGGTGAGCTGAATGTACTGTGGGTGGTGCTGCAGTGGGCCAGAGGGGATTATTATAGTTTTTATTTTCACTTTTGATTTCTCCCTCTGAAAACAGAATACTAATGACAAATTCTCAAAAATAGAAACAAGAAGGCCAGGACATCTTTTCAGACAAACCTAGAGGGAATCTTCTGGAGACTATTTAATCAGGGTAAAGGAAAGGGTTGACTTATAATTCTGCATTGACTCTACGTCGTAGTGGCCTATGCTGTCATGAACACTACATACTTGTGTGTTGGTGTGTCTGCATAGCTCTGCAATACGCCACCTACCGGTTCCACCACATTCTCTGCTTGTTTGTGTACAGGAAACAATGGCGAATGAAATCAAGCACATTATGTTCATGTTGAGTAGCAGAAAATGAATCATTGACAATAATCAGGCATTTTATTAATCACCCTTCATATTGTCGAAGCACAGAGTGTTTTAGTATTTAATCTGGAGAAAGTGTGTCGGAATTGTTTACATGTTTGTATCTGTGTGGCCATCTCACCTTTAATGATTATATTTCTGTATGTTTGGTCTTTTTTCAAAGCAGGTTACCAACTATGTGTGTAAAAAAGCTTACTTCGTTTATATATTTTCTAAATGCCCTGACTGCCCTGAAGTTTAACTTCTGCAACATCTAAATGGTTTTTCTTCATCTGAGGTAGAAACTGTTGCTCTCGCTCAGATTGGAATCTCTAAAAGCTTGTAATCAGAACATACCTGCACATGTTCCCATGATTAGGTTTGTATACAGACAGTCAGTATAAGTAAAGAGATACATGAAGGTGAGGTACCTGTGTGTCTCTAAGTTCTGATTGAGTTTCCAGAAGAACGACTCTGCTCATCAGGTTCTCCCAGCTCTCTCTGGAGACGATCACCACGTCACCTTCACTCTGTGAGAAACATTTCATAAAGAACATTTCCTCTGCTGTCTGACCGATGAGGGAAATAACTGATGATAAAGAGTGTGTGCTGAACCTTATTTGTGTGTCTCCGTCTCTCCAGGTCTTCCAGGCGTCTCTCCAGGACTCTGATCCGGTCCAGTCCAGGCTGTAGCTGGGCCTCCAGAGCTGAGAGTCGTCCCTCTAGCTCTGAGTGAGACTGAGACACAGACTGATTTTATATCCAGAAGAGTAGTATGAGTAGTATATAAATAAAAACAGAATGTGATGATATGCAAAACAGTAATGCCCCATATTTCACTGAAAATAGCTCAAAGACAACATTACAAATGTTGAAATGAAATATTTCACTGTTTTGGGAAAATGATATGCTCATTTTTAATGTGATGCCAGATCCATCCATCCATCCATTATCATGTCAGAGAAGCCAGCACTTCAACTGGCAGCACTGTGAGGGTCATGTTCTTTGACTTCTCCAATGCCTTCAACACCATCCAGCCTGCACTGCTCAGGGGGAAGCTAGAAAGGGCGGGAGTAGACTGTCACCTGGCTGCATGGACAACGGACTACCTCACCAACAGACCACAGTATGTGAGGCTTCAGGACTGTGAGTCTGACATGGTGGTCTGCAGTACAGGGGCCCCGCAGGGGACAGTTCTCTCCGCTTTTCTTTTCACCCTGTACACCTCGGACTTCTGTTACAACTCTGGGAGCTGCCACCTGCAGAAGTTCTCCGATGACACAGCCATCGTGGGGTGTGTGTCTAAGGGGAGCGAACAGGAGTACAGGCAGGTCATCATGGACTTTGTCGACTGGAGTGAGCTCAACCACCTTCAGCTCAACGCCAGCAAGACAAAGGAGATGGTGATTGACTTCCGCATGTTTCCTTAATGTCTGATCATATAGTAAGCTCACTTTATCATTTCATTCAGTTGATATTTAATATATTGCTCCTTAAAATATGGTTGGCTATCTGTCAAAGATGATCAACTAGAATTCTCTTTACAATAATGAAAGTGAAATGTTTTCTTAATTTATTTAAGTGCAGTGTGGTGCTGAGAACTGCTATACCTTTAACAGCCACCAGATGTCGCTGTGTTTGCATAGATTGAGGTAATGAATAATTTTCGGCACAGAGAGAAAACTTCATCAGGCCCGTCACTATATTTATCTGATTCAGAGACTCACCTGAAGGCGGTCGCCGCCGCCCTCCTCCTCCTCCTCCTCCTCCTCCTCCTCCTCCTCCTCATCTGCCTCCTCCTCTGTGATCATGTTTCCAGGAGAACTGGAGGAGAACCTTTCTGCATGAAAGGTGGATTGATATTCTGTGTGATTCACTACGAGCGGCTGATCAGGCACCTGAAAAACAAACACAAAGGCATTAAACTGAAGAAAATGAACTTAGCTCACTGATTAAGAAGTCTAATAGACGACCTGTCTGACTCGTCTCACCTGATTAAAGCACTGATTTAAGAAAGCAACCTTCTACACTCCACTTACGATTAGTGTGGGCTGAACTTCTCCTCTGCCGTCCGGCCTGCCCTCCTTGTTCTGGGCCGGACATCTGACTCTGGGCTACAAAAAACAAGAAAACACACACACATGTTGAAAGGTTGGATCATGAAGGGGTAATGTAAAAGTACCAGGTGGACAAGAGAGGGGAGAAGGAGGGATAAAAACATAATGGATGGAGGGACGGATAAAGACACAATGAATACAGGATGAGGAGGCAGGTAGTGATAACGGAGAGATACTGTTTTTTTTTTTGTTTTTTGAAACAGAAAAGTCATTTACTTGTGACAGCAGCTAAATAAACATGTGCCATACCAGTCATCCTTGTGGCGACACTGGTAACGTTATCTTTCAGAATATTGGTGATGTGTTTTTTATTTTTGCTTGTCTTTTAAATGTTTTTTAATGGACTCCTGAGTCTTGCAATAGAGAAGATGATGATGAAACAGTGTGAAGGTTCAACTAGCAGTTGATCCCCCCAACAACAATACTTTAAGGCCCCCTTAAAGCTCCACCTAGCGTTTTATCGTACCAGAAAAGCGCTGGTTGTGCACTCGGGGGCATTAGCATGAAGCGTTTGTGCACAGAGAAGAAAAGCGCTGCACATCTGTCCATGGCAACAGTCAGCTGACAACGGCAGCTGCTTGACCGACACTGCTCTGTTACTTTTTACTGTATGTTTTTTATTTCAGATTGTTTATTTCTCGATCAAACACAAAGAGGATGTGGGTACAAGACATGATCCGTAGGCGGTAAAACTACGGGGGATATTATATATTTGGTAAAAGAGTGCCGGTGGCGTCAACAGCGCCTTTCTGAAAAGTTGAGGGGTTCTCAACTTGAGCGCTCGGTGTGACCGCACAAAAAAGGAGAAGGGCGCTGCGCCTTTTCTCCAGGCGGCCGCTTTCTGCTGCGCACACTGTCTGCTCATTGAAAACAACGCTAGGTGGACACGGGGCCTAACAAAATGTAGACAGCAAAAAATAAATCAACATAAGAAAAAAAATGGTGTGTAGAATACAAATATGACCCTTTTCTACATGACAGATACATTCCAGAAAAAATATCACTAAAATAATGGGTGCAATATTTACATTTATACGTGGATTTCCTCTTTTAATTTTCTTAAATCCATCAATTTTGAACATTAAGTTCTATTATTATGTTTAAAGCACAATAGCAAAAATACAAACATGCAAAGACAGCAGATGTGATTCTTTGATCTCGGATTGTTCTTTCATACAGAAACAGGAAGTCCTCTGATGGTAGAGATCAAATAACAACTTTTATGAAGAAGTGACATTATTCAAACCTTCTTCAGCTGGTTGTGTTTCTGCTGCACAAAGTTAATGACGTCACACACCACAGAGATTTTCCTCTGAGAGAAACCCCACTGCAGGAACTGCTGCTTGGTCAGGACGGGCTTATAGTGGAAGATATCTCTCAGCACCTACACACAAACACAGCAGAACACACACACACACACACGTTAACAACCACTACAGACTGCTAGATTTACAGTGAGGTAGAGAAACAGTGGAGGGTTTCCAGTTTGGGGAGTTCAGAAATGTATCCCTGCTTTATGCAGATGATGTTGTTCAGAGTTGGCTTCTTCAATCTGGGACCTGGAGCAGGCCTTGGGGCGGTTTGAAGCCGAGTCAGAAGAAGTCGGGATGAGGGTCAGCACCTCCAATGTCTGAGGCAATGGTTGTATGTCTGAAAAACGTTGGATTGCTCCCACCGCGTGGGGAGTGAGCGCCTGCCTCAGCTCAAGGAGTTGAAGTATCTCGGGGTCTTGTTCTCGAGGAAAGGAAAAAAGGATTGTGAGACTGACAGTCAGATTGGGACAACGTCAGCAGTATTGTGCCAGACCGTCGTTGTGAAGAGGGAGCTGAGTCGAAAGCTTTCAATTTACCGGTTGATCTACATTTCAATCCTTACCTATGGTCATGAGCTATGGGTAGTGATGAAAGAATAAGATAGTGAATAAAAGCGGCTGAAATAAGTTTCCTCCAGAGGAGGGCTGGGCTCAGCCTTAGAGGTAGGGTGAGGAGCTCAGATATCCGGAAGGAGCACAGAGAAGAGTCGCAGCTCCTTCGCATTGGAAGGGGCCAGTAAAGGTGGTTCGGGCATGTGATGCCTTCTGGGCGCCTTCCTTTGAAAGTCTTCTGGGCATGTAGAACTGGGAGGAGACCAAGAACGTGCTTGATGGATTATATATCCCTTCTGGCCTGGGAGCACCTCAGGATCCCCCAGGAGGAGCTACAAAATGTTGCTGAGGGACAACTAGGGCAGCCACTGCCACCTGGCCCAAGATAAGCGAAAGAAAATTGAATGGAATGTAAAGAAACATGGCGCTCAGAGTGTGTGTTACCTTGTAAAAAGTGTCGGTGAAGCGGAGGTCGGTTTTGCCCGTCAACTCGAATCCTGTCGCCGTCAGCTGCTCGGCGAAAGGTGGAGAGAAGGAGGTGAGGGTGAAGCTCACGATGGGAAGGAAAGCAGAGGGGTCTCCTTTGGACAGGCTGCAGGAGCAAACAAAAAAGTGCAATAAGAACAACAATACCTTATGTCTACATATTTCTGTCACTGCTTATCGGAGATCTTGAATCAAAATTACACAAAGTTGTGTTGAGGAAGAGAGTGGCAGCTGCTTCTTAAAAGGACGAGGTCATTTCTCATTTTTAACTTATCAATCTCAATAAAGATTCAAAATATAAATGTATTCAAAAATACATCATATTCTTTGTGTTTTATTGTCTTTTTAATTTGGGGTTTTTGACAGGGGAGATCTGCTGTTAGTTAGTGTAAATCTACTTGGCAATAACCCACCAATCTTATTCAGACTCTTATAAGCTCTTTGGCAATTTACTGTGATCAACATTTTAGAAACTATTGACATAAATAAATATGATTCTTGTTCACATACACAGGATAAGATACAGAAAAACGTGTTTGTGTCGCATACATTAAAAGCAAACAAATCAAAACTGTGTCTTGTTGTCAAAAATGTCAAAGTGATATTTCTGTTTGAATAAAGTGTGTATGAGGGCGAGTCTGCATTTAAGAGCAGGAGTGGAATATAGTGACACCTTGTGGTGGACAGGCCACATTACAACAGCTATTTGTTGGGGGGCAACGGGACTCTAATTGGACAAGTTCAGTTTATTTATCAAAAAAATCAGAGCAAACTTTAAGGAGAAGTATTTACCTGTGGCATTGATGGGAAGAAAATGTTTGGAAAGGTCCCTTAAACTGTGACTTTGTTTAATTTTAGTGTTAAAAGGCAGTGATGTCGTTCTTAAATGGGGTTAGGGTTGTCCCGAATACCAGAATAAAAAACTTCAATATGATTCTAGTAAAAATCAATCATTTTATTGAACAATAAGTATAATAAAATATTCAATCCAAATTCCTATCTGAACAAATGGAAGGTGTACTAAATGTGTACAGTTTGTATAAATGCTGTTATCCCTGTTGTTTGTATTTGTATCTAACTATATTTCTCTTTCCTTTACTCTACAACTTGACATGTTGTAACAGGTGAATATTACTCAGTGAGCCATCAATAAAGTGTGTCTTATCATGTCTTTATATGATAACAGAGTAGGCTGAAGTCTGGATTGGCTCTTGTTCTAACTTTATGTAACATTATACAAACTGTAAGGTAAATATTAACTTCTGGTGTAGGAGCTCTATCACCAAAACAAATCGTTATTTTGTGGCTGGTTTTTGAGCTCCCTAAAAGCAGTTTGACTAGGCTTATATAGGTTGTCTTGCTGTTTGCAGTGTGTTGTAACCTTAATATCTACAGTCTATGGTTGTAACAGTGTTATAATCAGAAACAGTGGCTGTGTCATGACCTACCTGTTGTAGTCGACCTGTCCTGGGTATTTTATCACTCGCAGGAGAGTCTCTAGTTTACGGAGACAACCTTGGACGTCTCCGGTGGACAGCATCTTTACCTTTAAATGTTGAAATTTTTCAACATTTTCGGTCATCGATATACTGTAGAAAAATATTAGTTTTAACGTCAGGTTAAGAAAGGTCACATTATTCTAATAACCGGTGTTTCTGTTAATTGAGTGACCGTGTTAACTGGAGACTTTTAGCCGAATGCCAATGGTTACCATAGTTACAACAGTGTTGAAAGCGTAAAGTGTCCTCGCGAATGTCTCTTTGTTTGGTTTATTATTAAAAAATATATACAGTATATATAAATATTTGGACAGGCATTTGTTACGACGCTTTACGTCTTCAACATGTACTGTAAAACTGCAACCAAGGGAACGTATCTGACTGAAAGTCGCCAGTTAACACGGTAACTCGTTAAACCAAAACACCGGAATCAGCGTTAGCTCTTACCTGAGATGCGGCCACACAAATGAGGTAGAAGACGTGAAATAACGACTCACTCCGAGCTACTTTAAAGCTAATTTACTTAAAACATCGATGTCATTTTTAAGGTACTAATCTTAATTCCTCTAAAAGGTGAAATCGCTCTAAATTGTTTCTCTAAAGCTAACGCTTCCTACTTAGCTGGTTTTGTTTCTCCCGGGTGATCAACAGCACGGAGCATGATTGGCTGTTACACACATGACGTGGGGATTCCTCACGAGCTGACGTCACTGACGTTACAAGCGGGCAGGCTGCTTATACTTTTTGTTTCAGGTTTCCCAGATCTCCCAGCTCGTGTTTCCCTAATATTTACAGTCTATAGTGTTTCCACGAAGAAAATGAACACGTTAAAGAAATATATATATTAAAAAAGTAATATAATTTGATGCATCTGCCTGTGTAAGGAGAGGGTGAGAGGAAGGGGGCGTATCAGAGAGTTGACAGGGGCAGAGATGGGAATTTTGGCTCTTGTGAGTGATTCGGATATTTTGGCTCAGCTCAGCAAAAAGAACCGACTCTTTTAGCTCTCCATTCAACAAGACTTCTTGTTTTTATAATTCTGTAAAGTGAATCAGTGTTTTTACCTAAAAACCTTTATGTAGGCCTACGCACAGATATATGTTAAATGATTTTGTATTATGTTATTTCCGGAACACTACAATTTTACACAGTTTGATATGAACACCTTTAACATTATTTTACATGTGTATAACTGCAATATCATGAATATGCAATAAATACAGTCAGTATATTTATCTTCACAACACTGAATTATCTTGTTATTGATTATCTAAAAATAGAATATTTAAGATGTAAATTCCTATAATCATTTAATCTAATAAAATGAATGATTAAAAAGGTAGGATATTTTAAGAATACATTTAAATTTTTGTACAACAAAAACAACACTCTACTCAAAGAAATAAGAATTTTACAACTTAATTGGTATGCGATACAATGAAACAAAAAATCTGGTTTGTTAAGAAATGCCTATATCCTAAGTAATAATACTTTTATTGCTTTTAAAATGCTCTGGAAAAATATGGGGGTATGTTTTGAATGGAAGCCCTAAGAAGACATACCTCCATAAATGTTATACTACGCTGATTTAACAACTGAAATTTCACTTTAAAACAGAGTAAAATAAAATGCATTGATGCATCTAAATGTATGAGCTTCTGTGGTTCGGAGAATATTTAAAAAATAAGTACGGAGCTCGGGAGTGAAGCTGTGTAATAGTATAAATGTTGAACTCAAGCAAAGTCCAAACATGAAGCAGTTTAATAATGGTTATAAAAATGTGATTTTCACGAGGTACCGTGATGATGAAGGACTTTGTTTACATGGATTATTGTTTGCATATTTATTTATTTAAAAATAAGTGCTTTGTCTTTTTTCCTTCTGTCTTCTTTTATTTTATTTTATTCTGTTTTCTAAATAAGAATGTACATGTAAATATGTAATATAAGTTTTTTAAGGTTATAGGCCACACACCATTAGGCTATAGGCTATGTGTATGTATAAATATAAGGTAACTATATATTGTAAACTTTATAGTTTTATATTTAAAAACATACATATTTATACTAAGAGTAATATAAAAATTATGAACTAATGGAGAAGGGGTGGGATTAAACAAATTTCCTTTTCGGAAGTGTAAATCGAGGTAGAAAGTATTTGAGAGCTTCTTGTGGTGTCTTTCATTGTTTGTAGCCTACATATTCTTCTTCATCTTCTTATTTTAAGTTTTCTTTACTCTTTTTTTTTTACATGTTCAAAATAAACTTAAACTTCAAACTACTTGAACTACTTTTTTTAAAGACGAATATTTAGGCTCTGCTCGGTCACTTTTAGGAGTCGGTTCTTAGAGTCACTTTTAGGAGTCGGTTCTTAGAGTCACTTTTAGGAGACGGTTCTTAGAGCCGTTTTTAGGAGTCGGTTCTTAGAGTCGCTTTTAGGAGACGGTTCTTAGAGCCACTTTTAGGAGTCAGTTCTTAGAGTCGCTTTTAGGAGTCGGTTCTTAGAGTCGCTTTTAGGAGACGGTTCTTAGAGCCACTTTTAGGAGACGGTTCTTAGAGCCACTTTTAGGAGTCGGTTCTTAGAGCCGAATCGTTCTTGATCTTCCCATCACTCGACCGGAGGAGGCGGAGGAGGAGGAGGATGAAAACACATGATAACTGTGTTACAGTATGAAAGGTTCCTCCCGAAACACAGGAGCTGTTGCTCTGTTTTTATTCGTACTTGGCTGAATGAAATGTCAGCGGGATTCGTTTGAAAGCAGAGAAACGGAGTCTCCAGCTATCCGTGTGCGCAGGCCGGGTTGTCAGAGGAATTATTTAACTCAGGTAGGTAATGTTAGCTCGGGTTACCGCGCTGTGTGGCTCTCAGCGGGAAACACCGTACCTTACTTTTACATCAAACAGAAGAAATGTACTCAATTATGGCTAAAATATTAAACCGTTTGGCTTGACAATGTCTTCTTCAACTTAAACTAGCTCTGTAAGCTAACTGTAAAATAACTCGGGGAAGACAGCTGGCTCAACCAATCGTGTTCCGTTTTGACAACTGCTCTGATAAGTGTTACCAATGGGATTAGCGGGGAGGCGGGACTACACGTCAGACTAGCTTGCTTGCTCCACTTTCCAGCGTTGATGTTTACAACAGTGTGATGGATTTGTTTATGCAACACGGCTGACGTTAGACAGGCTGAGAGGGAAAGCACGGAGAAAACACCGGACACCGAGCTCATTTTAAAGCTCATCACTATCACAGTGCTTCGAGGACATTCTGGTATTACTGTGTCAGTAAATACAGACTATGTCAGTGGTTAGTTTATAATCTGGAGCACTAAAGATGTTTTATTTATGATTCAATCTGAAATCACCTAGAAAGTTTATTAAAATAATACAAAATATAGCTGCCAATTGTTTACTAAATTGACTTTCGTTTTACAGACTAAAGTACATTTCAAACATTCAGTTTTAATATAAAGTTAACTTAAAAATATCTGTATAAAAATGAGAGAAAAGGCTGTTTTGAAATAATGAAGTCTTGTTTATTTATTTTTATTTTTAATTTATTTTACCAGGAAAAAAACGTATTTTAAAGATAAAAATATCTATTTTTAAAGAGTGTCCTGGCCAAGACAGGCAGCAGCACAATGAACAGAGTTTCAGACAAACAACGCACAAACATACAAATTTAACAAATGTACACAATTGACAAGATTAAAAGACACAAAATAAAACAATTTCAAACAGCATATATTTTGTCAAGATCGCACACAATCATAAACATATCAGAGAAAACATCTACAGCCAGATGTGTCCACCTCCACATTGACATCTGTTTAAAAGTATCCAATCAGAGCAGCTCGTTAAGTTTCAGCTCTTCTTGTAATTCTTTCCAAGTGAAAGTTGCAACAAACTTACAAGCTTTTTTCACCAGTTCAGTTCTGACTTGTGAAACAGACAGTAAGAAAAAATCCTGGGGTCGAAGATTTTCAGTTCCTGTAGTCTTCTGTCTGATGACGGTCAGAAAGTATGAAAGAAGCAGACCTAAAATAGACTTGTAGATAAGTATACTCCAGTGTTTAAGTTCGAACAAAGAAGTCCATCCTACACAACTGCATAGTTCAAGAGGCCTTGCATCGACTTGGCTTTGTTTTAAGTATTGTACTTTGCTACATTTGAAATTACATCCGTTACTGAGTAAACAAAAATGTACCACCCTAAGGGTTTTAAATATCATGTGTCAACATGTTTTATTTTGTTGTTGTGCTTTAATTTATAAAGAAAAATTAAAATTAAAAATTAAAAAAAAAATAGTTTGAGATTGAAATCCTCGTATCCTCTTTGCTCTACACAGGAGAGACCTTTTGTTAAAAAAGTAACAAAGTAACTTTTATTTAAAGGCTTTACATGTGATTTTTCACACTTAAATATAATAGAAATCAAGTATATCCTCTGAAAATAACTCTGTGAGTAATGACTGTCTACAATGGGTGTAACACCCGAGTCCCACTGTCTGTGATGTTTTCTGAGTTTTCCGAGTCATATTTTCAGTTTGTTTACATCGCCGGGATGGCCGGCTGACTCCTCCCCTCGCAAATAAAAGTTGTTTAATTGAGGGACTAGAGAAAAGAAGAATAACATACTGTACTCACTGCTTAACTGTGTTTCTAGATCACGCTCATTTTGGGTAAATTTACATGCAGTGTGAAGATACGAGCATAATAAAGATCGCTAGCATTAGCATGCTAACCCACAATGCACCGCGAGTTGTTTTGGTTTCATGCTGGTGCTCAAGGGCGACATCTACTGGATCAAAAAATCGCATATAAAGCCTTTAAACATACAATATATATATATATTTCCCCACCAGGGGGCTCTCAATCAAAACAATAACAAAAGATGACGTTGAGGCTAGCGGGGAATCATCGGAGTTGTCTCTGCAACAACTACTGTATTCAATGGCAGAATTAATGTTAGCTTATTATATTTTCTCGGTTAAGGTTATTTCAATGTACAGAGCCAGGCCTTAAAAACAACAGCGATCTTATAACATCCATACAGAGTTAATAGTATTAAGCTGTTTGGTCTCAGGGTTTTACTCTGTATCAGTGAATACTCATGTCATGGTATCTAAATCTGTAATGTGAAGAATAAAAACTGAGCCAAAACATCCCTAGCTGGTAGTTACACTTATAATCCTGAGTAGTACTTGAGCTGTGAGGTAAAATACTGTTATTATTTGTCATGAATTAAGTGATGTGTTTTTGTTGTGTTTGTGTAGATGGGTCAGGCACTGTGGAGGCTGCCTCCCAGACAACAGCAGCAGCTTCAGGAAGAGCTCGCAGAGCACCTGGCTGACCGAGGGGAGGGAGGACGACGAGAGCCAGGTAACCAGAAACTAGAGATGCACCAATCCCACTTGTTGAGGTCACATACCGATACAATACTTGGCCTATGGGTAGCTGCCAATACTGATACAGAGCTGATCTGATACCAGATATAAATTAATAATCTGTATTCTTCACTGTGAAGATGGAACTGGGAATCATTTGTGTGTATGGCAGCATCAGGTTTTCCCAACTTTGTAAAACTACTTTAAATAAATAGAAACATACAAACTATTGCCACAACCTCACCTATATTCTGTGGACCAATTCAATAGCATCACTGACGTAATTAAACGGCTGCGTTACATTTTCTGTTCACCAGTATGTTGTTCTCCACTCTTTTGTTGATGTTGTCGTTCCATTGGACTACACATAGCATTGATATAAAGGCAAATATTGTCATTATAGCGTCGTATAGCAGACTCTGTTCCATCGTCCATTACTTCCGCGTTGTTTTTTTTAAGGTCACGTCTTACCTCAGGATCACATTAACAACTTAAAAAAGTGGACAAGAACATACTGATGAACAGAAAACAGTGCAGCAGTTCAGATACGTGCATGGAGAGCGTACAGGTCGTGCTTACAATCGCTGGTCCGCACCCATCACAGGGAATAAACGTCACAACCCCCTCCCACCCACTCCCTCAAGGTAAATCTCCCGATTATATCCTGCTGCTTTCTCACATCAGCTCGCTCGAACTTCATGTGAAAACAAAGAATCTAGGCGGCTTGCATTAGAAACTCTCCCGATAAAGTCTGAGTGAAGAATGTGTTTGCACCCCTCAAACTTCTCTGGTTTGAATTTGCAAGTGCTGTGTTGTGAATTGGCCTCCAGTGTCAGAGTTCAATGAGAATGAAAAGGACCGAATCGTCTTTAAAGTTTCTGTTGCCTTGCTGGATTCTCAAATTGGTTTGTCCTATCACATAAGAAGTCGTGTTTTTGGGCAGAAAATGACATGAATTAAACCAGAAGCAGTTTCCAGGCACGTTATAAGTGGAACACTCCAGCTGTCGGCCTCGGGTTAAGGCCACAAGTGAAACTGATGAGACTATTGGTGTGGATGAAAATGCAAAGGATGTAGATGTACAGCAGTTGATCAGTTAATGGCTTATTAAAATGTACCAAAGAACAAAAATGTGCTGATGGACACCAGTTAGAGCACTATGTATCAAAATCTGATTAACTACGAGTCAAGTCTCTGTAACTGATTTATCATCAGGTCAAATAATCACACTTACTAAGTGTGTCTGGTCTGTAGTCACGTGTTAAACAGCTGTTAAAAGTGAAATGTATGAATGTGTGAATTGATGAAGAAAAAGTCCTTATGTTTGTTCATTTGATTTCTGTCTCAGGGAGGGATGGAGGTCCTCAGAGGAGAGCGCCTCCGCACTGTCACGGCCCGGACATCTACCACCTGCTGAGAACACGCATTGGAGGTTGGAACACGCTAACACACAATTAGAAGACCAGATACTGCTAACCGTGTGTTTGAACTGTACTGCTCAATCCACTGTCTTACTTTCTTTATGAGGCCCTGTTGACACACAGGCACAGATTTTACAGAGTGCGTCCTCTTCTGTACATTAGCTGCTTCTCCTTTTTCAATTGGCTGAAAGTCCAAATGTTCCAAAGTTACATTCTGTTCAGCGAGCTAATGTAAGCAGCGCGGCTTCACCGTCTGCTTTGGTGTAAAAAGGAAGGTGGAGAGTAAGGCTGGGCGACCAATCAGGTTTTTAAGGTGTATCAATATATTTTCAAACAACCTATCGGGTAAGACAATATCGTTCATATCAGTATAGTTTTTGTTGCGTTAAAATAAGGTTTTCGTTTCTCACTTAGAGACGCCAGCCCGTCTATTTCTCCTCTCACTGTCTGTCCCTCTTCACCCCGCTCCTGCTCTCTCCGCCTCTAAGCATAACTCACCTCAACCTCAAAACACACCGCTGTGTGTGTTTGTTTTATGAAAGGAACATTTTTAATGGATATTAATGTATTGAAGTAGCATTATTATTTAATATAAATAATTACTAAAGAGGCTGGTAACAGAGGGGTCCATGGGATTTTGGTCCCAATGGGCCAGAGAGAAAGGTCTTAATTGTACTTGTCCGGGGAGAGAGGGGTGAGCCTGCACGCCTCAGGGTCCTGGAGGTTGACAGGTCGTGGAGGGATTGAAGATTGCTGCCAATCACCCTCTTTGCAGTGATCTATAGTATCGAAAAGGCATGGCAAATATAACGTATCTGTCTCCGTGTGTCTGCAGGTAAAGAGCGGCACGGTTTCATAGATCTAGAGATGCTTCCTCCTGAATTAGGCATCACCATACTGTCGTACCTGAACGCCACCGACCTGTGCCTGGCCGGCTGCGTGTGGCAGGACCTGGGGAACGATGAGTACCTGTGGCAGGGGTGAGTTCACCTGTGGCTCCTTTCTTTATAGCGTCCACTGTGTAGCCGGCCTTAAAACGTTTGGTAACGCCCGTCTCTCGCTGCTACACACTCATTAAATCAACAGATAAAAATAATAATCCCACAATAAAACGAACAGATGTTAATAAGTATTCAAAATCAATCACATGTTTTTTGACGACTCTGTTGATTCTTTTAACTGTCTTCTTTGTTCCTTTGTTCAACACATGTAAAGTCAAGTTTTATTGACTCCTTTTTATTTGTTTTCCCCTTCATTTTGTGTGCGCGTGTGTGCAGACTGTGTAAGTCCACATGGGGACACTGCTCCATCTACAACAGAAGACTCCCCGCTGGTTTCTCGTACAGGAGACTTTACCTGCAGCTGGATGAAGGAAGCCTGACGTTCAACGCTAACCCACAGGAGGTAAAACACACATGCACGCATGCACACACACACACCACCTCTAACTTATATATGTGTGTATTTGTGCGAATGTTTGGACCATGATGTCACTGTCCAGACGTGTTTTTTGATGATGTCGTTGATTTCGGCGTCTGGAGTTTCACTTCAACATCAGAGTGTTGTGCGTCTGGATTAGTTTCAATAAGATGGATCCTTTTTGAAGATTTATTATTCCCTCTCTCTCTCTCTCTCTCTCTCTCTCTCTCTCTCTCTCTGTATGTGTGTGTATAGGGTATCAGCTACTTCATGTCTAAAGGCATTCTTGTCGATCATCCCACCGAGTTGGCCAAATTCATATTCTACACCAGACGGCTCAACTGGAAGATGCTGAGGATTTATTTAGATGAGAGGTAGAAAAGCATGAAACAGTCCTCTTGTTACTCACAGCAGTTTGTAATGATGAAAAGTTGACAGCCTCTTGTTTGAAATACTTGAGTCTACACAGTCTGCTGTTTGATGTTTTACTACATCAACTTCAAACATTTAAAAGAAAAAGACTTAGCTCTCCTTTTATTCCACCATTATATTGTATTTGTGTGTATTTGTGTGTATTTGTGTGTGTTTGCAGGAGGGATGTGCTGGACGAGTTGGTGACCCTCCATAACTTCAGTAACCAGTTCCTCCCCAACGCCCTGCGGGACTTCTTCAGACACATCCACGCCCCCGAGGAGAGAGGAGAGTACCTGGAGACGCTCATCACCAAGTTCAGCCACAGGTTCTGTGCCTGCAACCCGGTACTCGTCCGGGACCTGGGCCTCAGTCCTGGTCAGTACACACATGCACATCTGCTTCTATAAAATCCTCATTCAAGAGTATTTGAAATAGTTTTATATCTTGTTTTTATTTTGTCCTTTTTATCTTTTTTTAATTTCTAAAAAAGTTTTGTTGTTTTACTGTATTCTTTTTATCCTTTAAAAGTTTCATGAAGTGTTGTCAATTTCTTTTCTTGTTTCCAAGTTTGTTTGTTTTTTTGTGAAGTCTGGGTAATTTTATGAGATTTGCTTTATCGATAACGTGTAGTTTATAGAACTAGAAGATAAAGATAGTACAGAGGATTTTCATTTTTTCAGAAAGGACTTTAAAGCCCACATTTCTGTTGAAACTGCCAAGAAGTGAGGCTCAATTTATTTAATTTCACGTATTTATTTATTATTTTAACCTGGCAGACAAAAAAAAGAGTTTAAAAATATAAATAAGAAAATCCAAAAATGTGTTTTCTGGACACATAATGTTCCTATTACCAGGCAGTGCAGTTAGATAATATTTTATAAATGCGCTAAAGTCACGATAGAAGAGTGTGTGTGCGTGGGTTTGTGCAGGTTTGATGATATTTTTACTTATTTCTATCCTATCATACTTTGAGCTTCACTCAGGCTGTGCAACAGAACTTCATTGTTTACACCTGCACAATGACAATAAATATGACATACAAATATTTGAGTATAAAAAAAAGAAATACATGGTTTGACCAAGATGGGAACTGTTAACATGTTACAGAGATTCAATAGTTCTCTTCATAATCTCCAAACTCTTTAATGACTCTGATTCTTAATCAAAACAAACATATTCTCAGCTTTTTATAACGTCGTTTCTCACTGTTTATCATCCAACATGTAAATATAGACTATACACTGTAATCACCCAAAATCATCCAGAGTGTCGAGTCGGGTATGGCTGCATCCTCGAGCTCTCTCGTCTGTGTGCTCTCGTCTCATGAGCTCTGGCGCCCCGCTCCTCCAGAAATTTACAACGGCTAGTGCACTGGGTCAAGAAGAAGTTTACGAACTTGCGCATTAATTAATATTTACAGTCTATGATTCATTCAAACATTACCACCACGCCAAAAGAAGACAGGAGTGTAGAAGACTGTGAAGAAGATGGAGTCACGCGCCCAAGGTTTACAAGAAGCCCAAATGATTGTATGAATGAAAAGACATTCAAATGAGTCACGCAGAGGGAGAGTTAGAGCGCCGTTGTTTTTTTTCAACAGCTGAACCGACACTGCTGATTGAGCTGTGTGTTCATATATATAACTAAAAAAGCACATATACATATAGAATGGCGAAATTGCTTATTTTTTATTTCGTCTTGAATGTATAAGCACCTAGTATGTTTGTAATAAAAGACATATCACATGTACACTACAGATATTTTTATTTCTGGAGCTTTATGTTGGAAATTAGAAGCTCAGGGGGCTCGGCATCAGGCATCCAGGCGAGAGCACACAGACGAGAGCAGCGAGGCTGCAGACATACAGTCTTGGGAGTTTCACAGCTGTTTTCTCACATTGTGATATTTTGACCTGAAGGTGGCGCAAGAGGAAAGCTCTTCAAAAGAAAGAGGCCTCATCCTCTGGACCCTGTTTGCTAAAGAGCAATGTAACTAGATCAAAGCTGTCAGGCTGGATCAAGAGGAAAAATGAAGGAAATGATTCTAAAGTTTGATAAAAACAGATATCCAGTTTTGAGCAGTGATTGTGATACCTTTGATGAATCCTATTTTTTTAATCAGAGGGCTGATTCTGACTGAACTACAGGGAAATAATGTAAGAAAACTCTTTCAGGTCAGTCAAACAAAGCATCATTTGTACTCTGAAGTTTTTACTTCAGACATTTTTTTTATTTTGCTCCTGAATTCTTGAATTGAGACAGCACACTTTGAAGCAGTTAAACTCCTGACCCTCTGATCCAGCCAGGTTTTATTTGAAGTAATCCGTGGCTAAAGTATCATCAGTGAGCCATGCATTTACCGACTAAAAGCTTTGTTAACATCAGCAGACCGTTCAGAAACCGATCCCTGACTCTGGTCCTGTGAAGCACTCGGACCTGCTGCTGTGATTAGCAGGATTAGTGTAATGGTTCGGAGCCCGAGGCTGCAGATGGACGGGGGGGCTGCAGTCAGCCTGCTGTGGAGATGATACGACAGAGCTGAGGGACACTTCATTAGGAGCACAGTTTACATTCATGTGACTAGTTCATCATAATTATATTTGATTTAGGGGAAATACGTTTTTAGTACGCTGCTGCTCTTGTTTGTTCCGTGCATGTTTTCTTCCTCTGTTTTTAAGAGGTTAAGGATCTATACTATGTAGAAGTGACAAAGTAGTTGTACATTAACTTTGCTCCAATGTGTACACTCAAATAAAAAATTTAAAAGTTGAAAATACAAAAAAATCTATCAAAAACTTTGATGAAAATTCAAAAAAGAAATTAATAATTACAATTACGAGAAAGTTTAAGAGAAAGTATTAAAGATGAAAATCCCCTACAAGGGCCGACTAAAAATTTCTAAACTTTTTCAGGAAATTTTCCGACATAAGAAATTGCACACAAAACCTACCCACAAAATTTCCCCCCCAAAAATGTAGTTTATTCAATGAAATCGAAAGAAATTTGCTTATAAAATATTTGCTTATATTTCCGGAAAATCTTGAAGAAGAACAAAAGTCCCCACCAAAATTTCAGTTGAAATTTTCTAACTAAAATAATTCCCATTAAAAATTTCAGAAAAGTGAACTTAAAAAATCCCAAACTTCCTGTAAAATGTTCCTGCAATTCCCCCCAGAAATAATTCCAAAATATCCCAGATATTTCCGACACAAATTCATGAACATTTCTAAGGTAAAGATTCTAAAATGTTCAGAAAATATTCTCAGAAAAATTTAAATTTCTAGTGGCAACTTCTAAAAACATTGTGACACAAATGGCGGACATCATTTTCTCTAGACAACTCTTCACGCAGTTTCCCTTTCTGTTTGTCTTTAGAGGTCGTCTTTCTTTCTTCATGTTACGACTGTCCAGTTTGTTATTGGTTCACAGAAATATTATTTTCTATGTTAGAATGTAAAAAATCCTCTTTGAATGCTTGAGTTAAAGGCTTTACATGTGATTTCACACTAAATGTAATAGAAATCAAGTATATCCTCTGAAAATAACTCTGAGTGTAACACCCGAGTCCCACCGTTTGTGATGCTTTCAGAGTTTTCCGAGTCCTGTCTTCAGTTTGTTTACATCAGTTTGATGACCGGCTGACTCCTCCCCTCGCAAATAAAAGTTGTTTAATTGAGGGACTAGAGAAAAGAAGAATAACATACTGTACTCACTGCTTAACTGTGTTTCTAGATCACGCTCATTTCAGGTAAATTTACATGCAGTGTGAAGATACGAGCATAAAGATCGCTAGCATTAGCATGCTAACACAACAATGTACCGCGAGTTGTTTTGGTTTCATGCTGGTGCTCAAGGGCGACATCTGCTGGATCAAAAAATCGCATATAAAGCCTTTAAAGTAACGAGCCTGTTTGAATATCACGTTTTGACAATGTTGGTTTCTCCTCTGTGCAGACGCCGTGTACGTTCTGTGCTACAGTCTCATCCTGCTGTCCATCGACTTGACGAGCCCTCACGTCAAGAACAAAATGTCCAAGAGGGAGTTCATCAGGAACACTCGGCGAGCGGCTCACAATGTCTCCGACGACTTCGTGGGCCACCTCTACGACAACATTTACCTGATCGGACACGTGGCTGCTTAGCTCTGCCTACCAGCAGAAACCCTCACACTGCACTGAAGAAGAGAAGGGGAAGGAAGCTTTGGACGTTGTGGAATGAAATCTGAACAATAAAACAATGAATAGATCTTAATAGAAAGATTAGAAATGACAGAACTCACCTCTGCACTGTGACACAGACTGTGATGTCGTTACCTTTAAACCCAAGGTGTGAAACGTCTTTATATCCGAGTCGTTGCAAAGAATGAGATTTTAAAGTGCAAACATGAAGACAAGCTCTGATTCTGCACTGACGGACAAGTACTACTGAGGAGGAGGAGCCTGACACTTTCAGGCTGGTTTCTGATTGGACAGCTTCACGCTCACCTGTCGGATAAACACTGGGACTTCAATGAAGGAACAGAAACGGAGGACGTTAAGACGAAGTCACTTATCATTTATTCACCAGTTTGACTTAGGACAGAGAAACACAGAAGTCGACATTTGATTTGTCCATCATTCTGGCGTTCTCTGTCTTTTTCTTTCAAGAGTAAAACGAGCAAATCGACAGCACTAAGAAAATGTTCGTATCCTCCGACACTCTTTGTTTACTGTGAGGTTTGATTTAAAGGAAACCAAACTCTGCTAACTGCACTAATACAATTTAACAAGTCTCACCATGATGAATGTCACCTGTGCATTACGCTTTTTCATTAGTTTAATCATACCACTAAAATTGCCAACAAAGGCAACCTGTTCCCCTTCGACTGTCAGCACTTTCATTCATAACATAATGTGTCATCTGGACATTGCACTATTTTTCTCCTTTATTTAAAACTTTGAGCTTCAATCTGAAGTTGAAGGCTTCAGTTGTTTCCAAAAAATGATGAAAGCAGTCGAACAGGGATAAAATACTGCTGGCATCAACATAGAATAGAATAGAATTACTTTATTGATCCCAAACTGGGAAATTGTGGAACATGTTATTAATGCCTGACAAATAATTTATTTAGGGAGATATTCATATTTTATTCTTAAATTAAAAATAAATCCCTTCTGTGATTGACTTTGCAGTCAGTGGAAAACAAAGTCGGACTTTATTTCGGGACACTGCCGGTTCGCTGCGTACCTGTTCCTGTTAAAAACCAGAACAATAAAAATATACATAAATAAATAAATAACTTCTTTATTTTCTTTTGATTGACAATCTTAGTGGTTTCACAGGAATAATGTATGCAACATTGAGCAGTGAAAAGAGTGAGTGCTGTCAGATGGGGCCCCCGTAGGGAGGTTTCCTGCTGTCACTGCAAACTTTGCACATATTGAGTCACTGATTTGGTTTAAAGTTTGTCAGCTCTCAGGGGCCCCCTTGTGGCCTGGGACCCCAAAGCAGTTACCTGCCCTGCCAGGATTGCAAAATAAAAACCCATTAATTTGACTCCGTCATGGGGTTGATTTCATGATTTCTTTCTCACAAAATAACTACTGCGACTGTAATTCTGTCAATCTCTTTTGAATAAGAGGTATGAGGTATGACGCACCTGTAACTAACAGCAAACGTCAGTTAAGACACTAAACATTTAAAAATGTTATCAGCTAAACTCAACAATGGCGCCCATCAGATTGTCACTTTGTGCTAGTAGCTCCACCGCTGAGTCCCAGAAGCTAGCATGTAGCCGCAGCTAACAGTCAGGTGTCTCTGAATGTAACCATAGCAACAGACAGGTGAAGCTGTTTTGTATTTGCATCTTTTTTTAATAAAAGGGGTTTGTATCATAACTTAGATACTTGCAATACCAATAATTATTTATTTCTGAATTATTTTGTTTTCTATCCAGTTAAGATCTTGTTCAAAGAGCCTCTTCATTTATGATTCACTTTATTGATTATTGCCGATGATGCACACTGACGTTTTCTTGATCTTATGAAGGAAATTCACCTCCGGTAGTGTTTTTTGTGGGCACTAGAGGACTTATGACTGACAACATGTACTGAGAAAACGTTTGAAATATTTGACTCATTATTTGATTTTACTCACATGTTTTGACCACTTGCAGTTTTACAGTTTAATGTAATAAAAGATAGAAATCATGCACGGCTCTTTTTGTTTCATCTGTTACATGCAACCTTTATGTATTTCAGCGATAGATTATGTTCTTCTGATGTGAGCTCTTCACGTTTGGAAATAAGAAGTCACTTCAAACACCTGATTTCTTTCTCATGTCCAGCAGTGGGCGACTCCACAGTTTCGTTATTTAAAGATAAAATCTTTCTACGTGTCAGGTGATTTATTCCCTCTGTAAACGCTTTCCTAACGAGTTTATTGTCTCAATCTCTACTTTCAAGCCTTCTTCAACACAGCATGGTATTTTCTTTAGTAAATTATTGAATTATGGATGCTACTTGCTAACCAATTTGCACTTGTAACTATTTCAGCTTCACCCTCTTGTCCAAATATGGTCAGCGGGGTACACTTATATGGCTAGATATGATTGTTGATGTTGCTACACTGAAAAGCATTGTATTCAGCATTGGGTAGTATTTAGAAACTCTGAGGAGTCTACTGGTAAATTTCTCAGGAAATGTTTTTTGTTAAAGCCTGTTTTTACCAAAACAACTTGTAGTTATTGTCATGGTACATGTAGGGCTGGGAATCTTTGGGTGTCTTAACGATTCGATTTTGATTCCCGGGGTCACAATTTGATTCAGAGTCTATTTTCGATACAAAACGATTCTGGATTCATGATTCAAAGTCTATTTTTGAATTAGTACATACTCAGGATCTAATCCAGTCATCTGTCAGACTGGCTGAATTTCTTGCTGCTCCATTTTACATTCTACTGAGTTATAGAGCTAGCCTTAGCACTTAGCAGGGAGTGACTGATTAGCCCAAAAAAAAAAAAAAAAAAAAAAAAAGTTTTTGGAAGTTATGAATCTATTTAAAATCTCACAAGATAAGAATCTTGATTTTTACATTACATATGCTACTTGATAAACTAAGCTAGTGCTAGCTTTAGCTTAAGGTGTTTTCACTGTTTGTTACCCATCGCATTTCTCCGTTTCGATCCAACCATGTGGACGATTCTCCCACCAAGAATCGTCCAAATAAGGTCTCTCCTGGCTCTCATGAATTAAAATGGCAACTGGTAACATGCTTCATCTTATGTTAATCGTCTACAGCTCTTTCCATACATGCACTCCTTAAAATACTTATACATTTCCAGAACAGCCTGCCCCGGAAATCTCCCGGAGTTTCTCTTTCAAGTCATTGTAATCTTAACAACATAACCAAGATGGCTGATCAAGCAGAGAAGTCTGGCACTATAATGACGTTTTTTAACATTTTGATCAATTGAATGTGCAATCACAGTTTCAGTGAACTATTAGAAGAGTATGGAAGCCCTAAGAGGACATGCATCCATACTCGGTTAACCTGTGGTAACGACTACATTTCAGTTGTTTTAATGAGGTCTCAACTTTTTAATCTAGTCACCTTGAGATAACAATATTGGTTTTGGCTTGATAACGTGTCAATTCAGTTGTTTCCTCGAGCTCTCGAGATATTAATTTGGCAAACAAAGAGTTGTGACCGAAATAAAACACTCATTCCCTACTTTTTATATGGGGAGTTCCCTGTAGTGAACTGCTTCTGTACACTAAACTCATCATCATTAGGACAAAAAAACATTACTCTGATGGTGAGAATCCTTTTTAAGATTTCGGTTAAAATGCCTCCAAATATGAACTTTTTTCTGTTTCTGTGTTTCTGTGTTTATGATGGTTTCTCCTCTCATCTGTCTGAGGGCATTCAAACTTTCAGCAAAAAGCTTGAACCTGGATAGTGACCATCGGCTGAACACTACTTTCCACAATGAGTGCACTGTATGAGGTATGATATTGCTCTCTCAATATATATTGAATAGAGTGTGATTTCAGGCAAAGACCAAGTCTTGCTTTTTTTTCATACAGAAATACAGAAATACTTTAACTCTCTCATCCAGGTCTACACTCCCTCCCGGCCACCACGCTCTGCCAATGAAAGGCGTCTGATCCAACCTTCTCCTCTGTTGCCCCCCGGTGGTGGAATGAACTTCCAAACTCCATTCGATCTGCAGAGTCCCTCTGTACCTTTAAGAAAAAGCTAAAGACCCAGCTCTTTCATGAATACCTACTAACTTAATGATGATGGTCTCGATATCATTGATGATGATGATGATGGTTGTGACGATGGTTTTGTTGATAACGATGACTTTTAAGATGGTTACTATACTGATTAGAGCTCTCAAGAACTGCCATCAATGTTGTGCTTTGCCTCTGTGCAATGCCTGTCAGCACCTGTGTGTCCAATGGGACTCAAAGCTGATCGTTTGCTCTTACTGACATTGTTCCCTTTTTTCTAGATCCTTGCTTGTGTTGTACTTACTCACTGATGTACGTCGCTTTGGATAAAAGCGTCTGCTCAGTGAATTGTAAACAGGTCACACACTGCTTCTTCCAAATGTATGAGCGGAGCACGTGTGTGTGTGTGTTTGAGATCAAACAGCCAAAAACCCTCGCCAGACACAATATGACCTTTGACAATTGACCTCTATGAGTGTGTGTGTGTGTGTGTGTGTGTGTGTGTGTGTGTGTGTGTGTGTGTGTGTGTGTGTGTGTGTGTGTGTGTGTGTGTGTGTGTGACCTCTCCCCGGGTGCTGTTTGGTTTATGTACTGCAAATGAAAAGAGAGCAGAGGGCAGAGATACATGACCCAAACATTAAACAAGAAAACACACAAACTCCTGATCTCAGACAAATCATCTCAACATTTTAATCTTTATTCCGTTTGACTCTACGTCTCTAACTAAAATTGAAGTCTATATGAGATGACAAAAAGTCAAGAAACGCATCTGCTGACCTTTGACTTTGAACGCACCACCACTGCTCTCTCTCTCTTTTGGTTACAAATACGGCTGAAGATCTGTATTTTCTTTTAAAGCTTCGTTACTTTTTAATACAATGACTTAGGAATCACAGAGATAGTATCGTTAAAAACATGTGGTATCAAAGTGTTTGGAAACTTTAACAACATTAGTCAGTGGTTACATGTGTGGAAAAATTCTTTAAAGGTGAGAAATATTCTGTAAAAAAAGTTTGATATCAGTGTTTTATTTGACAGAGCGAGGAATCAAAAGGTGACGGCGGGTCATTTGTCTTCTGATTGTAAGAAGTGAATATGTGAACAGCAATCACAGCTAGGTCAGAGTTACCTTCCTCGTACTATTATTTTAATTACAACACCTTAATTGAACACCGTGCCATGATCACTATGATGATGATGATGAAGGCTCTGGTGTTTATTTGGTCCGTCTCAGAGCGGCGGGCCGCCGGGTCTGGTGGCGTCCCCCGTCCTGAGAGACTCACTTAAGCCTGATGGAGATGATGGATGTCCTCCTGAGCCCCCCGACTCCTGCTCTTCATCACCGCTGCTGCTGACACACACACACACACACACACACACACACACACACACACACGGCTGCTACTGTTACTATGGTTACAAACACTTTTCTTTGACCTGCTACACATACCTTATTAGAATACTTTGTCAAATCTGCCGTTATGATGTCATCATGATTATATTTATATTTCATACGATCAGAGCACATTGATAAAACTACTAAATATAAACATGCCTGCTCACATGCGTACTCTGAAGGGAACAATGAGAAGAATGATTTCATTTTTTGGTGAACATTATTCGAATCCATGCAACTTTTTATGAACACAAATCCATAGACATGACGGTAGATCCCAAGTTCTGTGTATTTTTAACGAGTTTCTGTCTGACATAAAAGCCAAATGAAAAATGCAAGGGGACTTTTTAGTGTTATAGAAGAAAACAAATTAAAGAAAGGACCTGACTCTTTAAATTACTTATTTTATTATTAGCATTATTGTATTGGTCTGTTCTTTTTTTCCTGACTGTTCTGGATTTGCACATGCACCTTTTTATATATTTTGGAAGATGTTAGTGCCATGTTGTTTGTATATGCATTCTTGATTAATAAAATTAATAACAATAATAAAAACATGAGGCGCCGGACTTAACTGCTAAGCCAGTGTTTTTCAAAGTGGGGGTCCATACCCGCTGGGGGGTCGGCAGAGAGTGCTAGGGAAGTCTCGGAAACTTGGATGAAAGAGGGAGTAAAATGGAAAAAAAATAAAAAAACATAACGATCTGGGATCTGTCTTTTTAGAGGATTGTTGCACCACTGAAAACTAGCGACCTGCCTCCTCGTTAGAAGGAAACATTACTAAAAGAAGCGACCACAAGAAACCTGAACATGACGGAACCCCTGTGCCTAGCCATCCAACGTGCCAAAGTTCTGACTTCCTTCTAAAATGATGAAACATGTTTGTTCACCACGACTCTTTAATTAGTGCTTACAGACGACGGTCTTGTGTCTGTCATCTCCATCATTAGAATAACTAAAATCACTCCGTCATAAATCCTTCAATCTTTATTAAAACAGCTTCTAGACTTCAGTAACTGACCATCAGGTGTTCACTATACTTTCACAATGCATTGTGGGATACAATAAGTGCACCATATAGAGTGTAATAATGCTCACTAACAATTTGGACAACAGCAAAAAAACAGCGTGCTCCCTGCAAAGTGATTTCAGACACAGCCATGAATAGAAATGTTGTTATTATAATAACTGAAATTGAAAGTTTTCCTCTTTTGAGACTTCAAATTTGAAAACTTCAAAGTGAATTCATCAAAATGGAATCAAGGAAAACTCTGAGCTTCTTCTTTGCAACCAAGAGGCCCGCTTTGAGGGGCCCTGACGACCATCTTTGGAGAAAGAAACATCTTAACTACCCAGCGTTAAACTTTACTTCCTTTCTCGTTTGTTCCAGCTTCATATTGAAGTAAAAACTTTTTATGATGTTTTTGTTTCATGTCATGAGAAACAAATTCATTACTCCTGAGTTCAAATCTGTTGTTGTGACGTCTGCAACACCAGAATAAATCACTGCAAAAACTCAAATATCACAAAGTGGATTCCTCTGATTTCTAGTCAAAAAACATCTCTTTACACATTCACCTGATGAGTCCAGATAAACATCTTATTATGGGATATCTCGAGCAGAATGAGGCCATAGAGCTTAGAATATCTACCAATGCAGCAAGAAAAATAACTTCATTTTCTTTGAACAGTACATCTCATTTAAAGACACTTAACAAGCTCATTTAGTTTGCTGCATTGGCGGACACGTTTACTTATCACTAATACTAATTTTCTCTCCTTATCTTGACTCATCACTTATAGAAAGTGTAATGAGATATTTTAGACAATAACTAACCACATTATAAGACCAGATTTTTTGCAGTGAATTATTCTGGTGTTGCAGAAATCAAGACTTTAGCAGTTTTGTAGAAAACTTCAGACATTTATTTTTACTGAAACAAAGAAATGTTTTTAAAAACTAACTGAAGAAGAAAGTTAAACGCTGGACCGTTGAAAGAGCAAACTTTGGATTTCATGCGCTACATCTCTTTACTTTGTTTTTGCCTATTACTTTTTTCTAGCTTAAATTAAAATGTATTCCTAATAAAGTCTGAGAAATTAAATTGCCATAATAAATTCTGCAGCGTATAGATTAGAAATGTTAAGATGCATCCCAGTAATATCGTAGAAGTGCACATTAAGAAATGAAAATCTCTCAGTTAATTTCATTAACTTGCTTTAGAAAAGTTTTTGCATTTGTAGTGGACTTAGAGAAAGTTTAGTTTCAGAGGTTTGGAAAAACATATTGAAGCTGTGAGAGAAGTCACCAAGAGAGCTCAAGCAAAAAAAAGAGCGACTCTTAAATAAAAAGCTTGTCAAGGTGAAATTAACCTGGAGACGCAATTAGAAAAAGAGAGAGTGTGTGAGAGAGAGGGAGAGAAAGAGAGAGAGCGTCGACAAAACTAAACTATGACAGAAAAGGAAAAGGAATAACTCTCCATCAGAACAATAAACTACAACAAAGATATTTTCCCGCCATGTTTTTCTCTTTGATCTGCTGACAAGTGAATCAAATGTAAACTGACATCATAAACTCACTCGTGATCTTCACTTTTATTGATTGCCTTTTTGATCCATCAAAAATATATTTTAATCAGGGCGCTGGTGGCGCAGTGGTTAGTGTGTGCGCGCGTCATGATTGGAGGCTCTAGTCCTCCAAGCGGGCGGCCCAGGCTCGAATCCAGCTTGTGGCTCCTTTCCCGCATGTCATTCCCCTCTCTCTCTCTCTCTGATTTCAGACTCTATCCACTGTCCTATCTCTACAAATGTTTCAAGTTTTTTTTTAATATTTTGACATTTTGTAAAAATGTTTTTTTGATTTTCTTTAAACTTTTTACGTCTTTTGAAACGTTTCATTAAGTCTTTAACACATTTTACAATAACATATTTTTACGCTTTTTGAAAGATTTTAGCATTTCATTGATAAAATTAATTAATAATTATGTTTCTTTACATAATTTGACATTTTGTGGAAGGTTTTGCATTTCATACATTTTCAGGTTTTTTTTAGGTTTTTAAGACACATTCTTTAACTTTGTGAAATGTTTTTAGGTTTTGTGAAGTGTTTTTTGTATTTCTTGATTTTTTTACTTTTAATAAAATTATTTTGCTCTCTTAAAAACATTTTTTTTATGATAATGTTTCATACTCATTCATTCTTTTATGATATGTTTTTTACATTTTGTAAGACATTTTTGCGATTAATTGAAATTTTTCATTTGAATAAATATGTGGCGTTCAGTCAGATGTTTATGAAATAAAATGAAATGTTTGTGTTTTTTACCTTCAGGGCCACCGTAATAAAGTCCCTTTACCTGTTGAATAAATCCAGAGTCAGAGCTCCAATGAAAACAAAACTTTTATTTACAGTCAACAGTTTTCATTTCGAGTCTGAAATGGAGGTTTATTTATCACAAAGTCACAGCGACACGAAAGATGACATTAGCCTGAATATTTCAGATTAACTCTCAGGATAGGAATATAGTTAGAATATAAGTATGTACAACAAGACATATGTACCAGGCATGTGACTATGAGTGTGTACAAAACGTACATCCTAAAATGAGAATGGACAGACATAAGGGTTGTGATCATTCATTAAATAAGAGAGAGGTGTATACGGCCGTGAAATAAGTTGAAGTGAATTAATATGACGGCTGGTAATTAGAGCAGTGAAACGAGTCCACAGGGCAGTCAGGGTGTCTGACTTGATGGATTTATTAATTATTAGTAATGTCTATTAATGTTTGGAAAATTGGATTTCAATCATGTGATATATTTTTTATGAAGAGTATTAGGCCTATTTACTTTACTCAGTCTTCAGATTTCAGATTGATGAAGTCACATTTAATAACTTAAGTTAGTTTGAGGTAAACGTTTAAAATGATGAAAAACACGACTGCACAGAGTGAAATTCTGGTTCAACAAAAAACTGTAAATGTCTCTCACACAGTCTGAGGAGTTAAAGAACTATAAACTGTCTGCCACATTATCACTTTCTGAGTGTAAACCTGCCAGTTGTGTGTATGGAAGTCACACTCACGGTGGAATAAAATCCTAAATTGTGTTATTAAACTGCAGGTTTGCGCTGTGAGACATTTCTAACACGCTTTAAAAACACCTTTGGCCTCTAAACTGCTGTTTCTGTCACTGTGAGCTAAATCAAAGCTGCAGAGGCATCGAACCACAGAAACCACGTCCTGCAAACATACCACCATTTAGTCTGTCTCTGTTTTCTGTCTGTCTGTGGCTCCAAGTCCTGTCTGTGTCTCTGCAGAGCCGCGCTCCGCAGTCTGTCTGCAGCCTCAGTCTGTCTGTTTGCAGCTTCAACCGTCTGACTACAACTCAGAAGCTTCAACCTCAGCTTCACTGCAGCATACCGTTAACAAATAACTCACTCTCGTACTTTTATAAACTCATACTTTTATACTAACAATGCTTCAAGAATTATCATCACACTTTTTGACTGTGAAAATATTGTAATTTTAAAAGCATATCATACCCTGAAATGTACTGTAAGATTCAGTCTACTGCTGTAAAGTTGGACATTTTACCATTGGGCTCTATGGAGATTGACTCCATGCAGAGGCAGCCTCTAGTGGACACTGGTGGATTTGTAAGAAAGCCCTGGAGGTTAGAGCTTGGTCACAACACCATCAGTATCCTTAAAAATAGCATTTAGCAAATAGCATTTCTAAGACACGGAAAATGGAAATGAGAGGACAACGTTCCTACAGGAGTTGTGTGTTTAAATGCTGAGGGGATTTATAATTGAGTCAACAATGACTCACTGAAGACAGAGTGGTGCTTCTAGGGACCTTGGTTCTTGTTTCTGATCTCTGAAGCCCCTTTTTGACCACAGGAACGTCCTACCAGAACTGAACTATGGACCTTTAGAGGAACTACATTTATACTGCAGGAACCAGGGTCTACATTTAGTTCTGGGGTAATTGCTTTTCCCCTTTAAAAAAAAAACCTGCTCAGGGGGTAGTATTTTCAAAAGGTCCAGGGACCTTGTGGGACAGGGCCTGTAGGTGCTGAACATCTCTGATTGGTCAGGCACTTGCAGAATTTTGAATCTGGTTTGCTACCAGCGCTCGTTTCGTTTCCAGTGTGGATTCAATGAACCCATTTGCAATGCACTACAGCCCAAGCTTAACCTCCACCATGCTAACAGGCTAACTGTATGTAGCAAAAATGATGATGGCATCATCTTTGTTGTATGGTTCATCTTCTTCTTACCAACACTTACTGGACTGTAGTTCTAGTGCAGTTACTTTATTGCTTCTCCATACGTCATTGGCCTGATTTGCATAATCCTTCCGGGATTTCAGGCCGCTGTAGAAATGCGGAAAAGGGTCTTATGAGGTTGCTAGGATTAGTACAACACATTTGTTTAAAGTAAAACTGCAGGATGATTTATGAAACAAATTGTCGCCTCATTAAATCTGCTACAAACAACAACCTTCTCCTCAGTATTTTCTTGTATTTTTGTTGTAGAAGCAGCTGTTGTCCACATTCTGAATGCTCGGCTGCCGTGCCTCTGCTTCTGTCACATGTTGAGAAACACTCAGCAGCAGCTGGCATGGCCTCGCAGCCCGAGCCGAGCCGCTCCCAATGATGATTTATAAGTTCAGAAGACACACGAGGACATGATCACTGTTAGATCACGTCTTCTATGCGCCTCCTCGAGTCCGTCTGCTGCCAGATTTACTGCGCCTGGTGCAGCTCCAGGACAGCATGGAGCTGCAAGCTCATGTTTTCATCCCCGACAGGAAGGAAGGAGGAAATTGAACGAGGTGAGCGCTGAGTATTATGTGAATGAAAAGAAGAAAAAAGTCCTTTTATCAGGATGAGACAAAAAAAATCCATTGAAGCAAGCAGAAGCTGATGTCTACCAAAAAAAAGACTCCTCCTACCTTTGCCCTGTTTGTTTTTTCTTCATAAACAGTGAAAATTAAAAAATCCACTTTGGAAACTTTCTGCTGCAAAACAACTTCATGGCAGAGCAGCTTTAACATAAGCGTGCAAACTCAGAGCTACAACACCGCCAACAATGAAATCAGAGCAGCTGAAACGCTCTGCACTTAAAGTTCCTGCAGCAGCGAGGCACTCCGCCAGCTGCAGTGCTAAGTGGGATAAGCTGAATAAGTCCGAGTTTCCACTTGGGAGAAGCTCCAGACTTTTCTTTTCCATCACAGAAATAGTGAGCGGTGACATCAGAGCACTTAGAGAGCTTAATGCTGCAGGTTTCTGCTCTCCTGTTATGTCTGTTCAGTGCTCTGGGATGGACGGAGACGAGAGGAAGCTCAGTGTTTCCACTTGTTCTTTATCGTTTGTGTGATGTGCAACATGCGCAGCATAAGTGTTGTGCTACTGTGTTTATGTGTTCATTAATCCTAGATTTGATTGTTTTGTAATTCAAATATTTCATCAGAGCCCGCTAAGTTTTTGCAGCTTTCATGTCTTGGACACATTTTTTCTACAGGGACAAGAATGTGTCCTATTGGATCAAAGTGGATTGTATCATTTTGTCTCGCGTCATATCTTATCTGTTGTATCGTATCGTGTCATTGTATTGTATCCTTTCCTATCCTTAATATTGAAAGATATCGTATCGTATCCTGTGGTATCCTTTTGTATGATGTCATGGTATCATATCACAGCATTGTTGGTTTCTTTTATTGTGATGTGTCATCGTAACACATGATATTAAATTATTGTATGGTATGCAAATCGTATCATATCGTATAGTTTCCTTTTGTGTCATGGTATGGTATCAAATCATATCGTACCATATTGTGTCATATGTTGTATCAAATACCATTGTATCATATCCTGTTATATCGGAGAATATTGTACTGTATCGGCTGTACAATAATTATATTGTATAGTAACATATTATATTCAAAACTATTGTATCTTATCGAGTGGTGTATTGTATCTGATGTATCGTATTGTATTTTATTGATAAATAGGTCTGAGTAAAATGTGTGCATCATTGAAGTCTGAGCCAAATTTCCCAAAAAGGTTTTATTTATTCATTATTTATTCTTTATTATATTGTATCATATCCTGTTCTCTACATATCCTCATACATCCTCTACAGGGACATTAAAGTGAATCATATCAATTACTACTTTTTTATCATATCATATTGTGATGCTCTGCGTTGAACTGCATTGTTTTGTATCGTATCGTACAGCTGAGGCTGACGGGAATACGGGACTGACTGAGCTTTGCAAATCTAAACATCCGCCCATCATCACATTCAACTTTCTTTTCACCAAAATGTCCTCTTGGTGGTGGAGACTTTACATCTCTATCACACAGTGTGTTAACACCAATCACCACAGAGTTATATCAAACTTAGCTTTGAGAGAAATGTGGCTCCGATCAAATCTGCTGATCAACAGAAACAAGTTTGTGTGTCAGGAGACGTGTTTCTAAGCAAACCGTTAGCTCCTGTGTTAGCCTGTTAGCTCGATATGATCTGCGGATGAGAAGCGGTTGCGCATGTTTTGGTGTGTGTGTGTGTGTGTGTGTGTGTGTGTGTCAGCTCAGAGCATCTGTTGGCCAGCTGTGGAATGATGTCTCAGATCAGATCATTCCCCCCTCTCTCTCTCTCTCTCTCTCTCTCTCTCTCTCTCTCTCTCTCTCTCTCTCTCTCTGACCCCTCCCCTCCCCTGGTGGAGGAAGAGGTGAGCTGAGCTAAGTGGTGCAGAGATACTTTATGGGTAAGAAAAACTCTGAGGAGCTTAGCTCACACACACCAGCACACACACACACACACACACACACACACACACACACACACACACACACACACACACACACACACACAAAGACACACACAAGCATTGTCTGTAAGTGTTATGAACAAAATCTGCACAAAGCGATAAATAAAACAGACAAAAAATCATCAAAAAGTAAACAATGTTAGGAACAACTAAATATGTCCAAATGTGCGCACAAATGGACACATTGTAACAAGAAACATATGTTGAGAATAAGAATGAATTAAATGGGGGGTTAGACTGATGAAATGCTGGAAATAAATGTGTTTTAGATTTAGTTTAAGAAAAGAGTCAACCTGTAAACTTGTGAAAATGAATGAAACCGTCTTAATTAAAAAAGCCACACAAAGGGTTAAATGCTCCCCTAACTGTACTGCAGAGCAAACAGCGTCTCTGAGCGCCGGGGCAGTTTGTGTGAATTTGAATGATTTGAAAATGTGCGCCATGCTATTTGTGTTTCGATACTTATTCAATACTACAAGAAAAGTTATTTCCCACAAACATCTGATTATGATAAAAGTATTTTTGCAGTAAATCTTTGACCTTTTGTCTGACCCGCCGAACATCGAAAGATTTAAATCTTCTTTATGAAGCGACCTGAAGACCTGAACCGACCTGCTCTGCTCTCCACCTCATTCACTCAGCTTTATTCTGTTTGATCCTGTGTGTGTGTGTGTGTGTGTGTGTGTGTGTGTGTGTGTGTGAGTGTGTGTGTGTGTGTGTGTGTGTGGGTTAAGGGAACCCTGTAACCTTTGACCTGAGAATGTATATTGTTTGGAAAGTCTTTGATGATTATTTCTGTTTTTCCCATGTGCACAAACCTCCTTAAGACATTTTAAGGAGTTTTGTGCACGTGGGAGCGCAAATGGCTGAACTTTTCATCCAGACTTCATCCAGACTTCTTCGTGCCAGCCCCCATAGAAACATATCTTTGTGAAGTCGGGGTGATGTGAGAACGCAGCAGAAAATATTCAGGAGAATTCATTGCGAGTAAGCAGGAGAGGGATGATGGTGTGCTACCAGTGTGGTGCGATCTCTGTGCACAAAAAAGCTTCACTACGTTTTCTGTTCGCGAGAATGTTCTTCTTCGCTCTTTTGATGCTGAATTAGTCAAACTACACATAGCATTGCTATGAAGGCAAAAGCTGTCATTTAGTGTCAGACTCTGTTGCCATTTCTACTGCGTCTGTGTACGCCATCTCCTGCCTCCTGAGACCCCGCCCCTCCCGTCTGACCTGCAGAGGATTTTCTGGCACAACTTCACCAACAAGGTGCATGAGGAGTGAAAGGCTTGAAAGAAGGTCAAGAAGCTCCAGCAACACTTTATTAACAAATTAGCCCTAAACTAGTTTGAAAAAGATGATCTTCATACTACAAGTGTTGCTGGAGCTCTTTGACCTCTTCACTCCCGTCTGACCTGAAAGCGTCCTGCTGTGAACAAGCAACTCAAGGAGATTTCAGGGTCAGGATATCTAGAATTTCGAGCAATGCATGTGTGTAAACAACGACTTCAGGGTAGTTATGCTTCTTTCCAGTCCATCTACAGTCCGTTCTCTCTTACTATTTCATTGGGGGCATGTTTCCCTGTTCTGTTTGTCCCTTTTTTCCCGTCTGTTGTCTCTCCAGCTCTGCAGGTGGTTGTCATCGAGGTGCACCCAGCCATAGATGCTTAAAACCCTGATTGTGGACTTTGGACTGGGGGGGGGTCCTGGTGTGCAGAGACTGTTGTTTTCAGCCTCTCAGACAGATTCAAAGCTTTGTCTGTGTTATTATTTTTGATAATTGAGTCCTTTGATCGTTGTTCTTTGTGTCAGATGATAATAAATCTCCTGGATTTGAGAGTTTTACTGTGCTTAATGTGGTTCATTGTTGCTCAATTTGTGGATCGTTGTTTACCGCCTCAGGGTGGGGGCTTAACATCTATTTAAAACATAAAGCTTCTCTTATAACTAAGGAAAACCTAAAAAAGAAATGCATCAGCACTTTTATTTAACCCTGTTTTCTTGTGATAAAAAATAAAACTTTGAGATCTCCAAGCTCGACCAACATTGGTTTATAATTCCAGCCGTATTCTTGAGATCTTCACTGATTTTATATATCCAGATAATAATTTCAATCTTTTCTCAAATCAGATCATATCAGAATATAAAACGCTGGTTTTCTGTGATACTTAATTTCAGCCGTCATCTTGAGTTGTCAAGTCATTTCTATCATTAACTCTGGATAACAGGTATATCTAGGGTTTTTTCCAGAGGTCTCAACTGATTGATCGTGTTTTATCAATGTAGACTTTCTGTGATGCCGACTTCATTTCACCTTTTCTATATGATCTCAATGAATTGATCTCTTAAATCTCGGGATAAGAAGTCAACTTTGGTTGTTTTCTCGAGATCTCAATAAATGTATCTCATTGTCCCGCCATAATATTTTTATTGTAGACTCGAGATCTCATCGGATCTCGGGCACACAAGTAAACTTTGGTTGTTTTCTTGACATTTAATAGTTTATCTCGTTTTCGAGATTGAAGTATTTCAATCTTTTGTCACCATCTAAACAAATGTATTGTATCTGGATAAAAATGTGAGTTCTCCCATGAACCAAAACTAATTTTAGATGTGATCTAGAGATCTCAAATAGTTTTTTTTTATCAATACCTCAGGATAAAAAGAAAGTTTGATGTTTGTCTTGAGATCTCATGTTGGCTATAGGCCATTATCTCGTGAAAACAAGTAGGCCTACATTTCAGTTGTTTTCTCAAGATCTCATCTTATTGATGTCTTCATATCGGGTTAACAAACAAATTTTAAATGTTTTGTTGCGATATCAATGAATTTATCTTATTATATCGGGATAAAAACTACTTTTTTGGTTGTTGTCTTGAGACCTCTTTTAATTTATGTCGAGATCCTGAGTGACAAGCAAACTTATTTTCTCACAATCTATACTAATCAATGTTGTTTTATTAAAAACTAAACTTTCTGCTGTCTGTATTGTATTTGTAGCAGCTGTTTGTGTGTAAATCTGCTTTAGTAAACACATTCTGCTGCTGCTGCAGTCTGTGTTTATGCTGCAGTGCATCATGGGAGCAGTAGTCCTGTAGCTTTTAACATCTAAACCATTGTCTCACGCGGACATTCCTGTGAGTTTCACCTCTGATGTGGATCTATGAGGTCCTGGAGAGTTCTGTTAATCCTTGGATTCTCCTGCAGAAAAACCAGGTGAGTCTGACCTGATGGATTGCTCTGAGTGTGCGCGTGAGACGAGACGGTCCTGCAGTTTAGGCCTACCTGCACGATCACGCGCGCTTCGCAATGTTTAATTTGTAGTGGGCTTCAGTTTATGGGCTATTTATCATCGTAATACACACACACACACACACACACACACACACACACACACACACACACACACACACACACACACACACTCTAAAGGTCAACCACTTAACCCGCTTTAATCACAGGCGCCGTTAACATGATCACGGTGAAACGTGTAAATAACACGCAGACATAAACTTTGTGTCACCTTCATATTTCAAACTCTAATGATCGCCCAGCCTCACGCGCTCAAATTAACACCAATCAGCGGCTTCATAATCATACTAACTCTCTGTCATCAGTGCGAACATTAAAATCAAACGTGGAAAACTTTTCAGCTCGTTAAGAATATAAATTAGATATTTTTAACGATTTAAAGCGGCAGAACAGCACCACGATTATTCCCTTTATTTCGAGTCATTATTTTTCTTTTGATAAATGTGGAGAGGAATGTGCGCATATCAGTGTTTATTGAACAATAAGAGCAGATAAATCTGATCACATTCAGCTCAAATTAACATAAATTCCACTTATTTTTCTGTTTAAAGTTTAAGAAATGTGAATCCTTTAATCCTACTTAAACGTCCTCAGTGTTATGAGTAGTTTAAAAATAAAATAGGCAGTAAACCCGATCATGTTTGACGGCTTTTGATCAAGGTGTTATTATCATTATTATTTTTATTATTGGCCTGTTGTAAAAATTTGAATCATTAGCTTTATTGGTTAGCTATTAATACAAGGAATCTGACTCCCGTTATTTTTGTTCTCTATGTAGAATCATTAAAAACCATTAAAACGAAAAGCCTGTATAAACAAGTCTTTATTTATAGGCTATAATAATGCAGCGGTGAGAAAAAATATGATCATCAATAATGGAATTATGCAGTGACTTGATTTTTACACTATACTGTGCCTATATAATGTTAAAGTGTATATGATGATTATTAACAGCTGCACTTTGGATGTTTTCGTCAATATTATGATTATGATTATGATTTTTATTGAATGTATGTAGCCTATATGATCGGGACAATCCAAACGGATGTGTTGCAAAGAGAGTTTGTGGCTCATTTTCAACTCAACGTGTCCCGCATTGCAGCGAAATGAAGTCGGCCTAAACATCGTCCAGAAATGTTAAACCACATGTCAATGTACAAATGTCAAGATACAATAGAATACACATAGGAGAGTCTAATTCAACAGAGCATCAATTCCGTACACCCAATTACATCATTCATTTAAAAATATTGCCACTTTAACAGGGGTGAAGCTCTGCAGGTTTACTTGAAGAGAGTAGGCCTAACAGTTCTTATGAAATATTTCATACCTGGGATTAATATACAAAATGAGAGAAAATATGCGCATGGACGCCTGGACTGCCTGAGATGTTGTAGTGACAAATAATTTAAAACATTTAAGGTTGGTCCTTCTTTTTAAATTGTCTTGACAATTATTAAATATGAGCTGTGGATCCTCATCTAAAGCGTCTTTCTCTTATATAGGCCTAGTTATTTATTTATTTATTATTATTATTAGTTGTCGTAGAAGTAGTAGAAGTAGATTTTCTTTGTATTGTGTAAAGAAGGCTTTACAACAGTTGAGTTGTATTAATTATATAAAAAACATGTTTTTGAGGACACCCTTGCTCTCTCTCTTAAACAGAACCACATGAACACAAAATAAATTGTTTAATAACACTAAATGCCTTCATTTGAATTGATTAAAGATGATCATTCAAACAAACAGTCAAATACACCACTATTAAATTATACAGATGTTTTTAAGATCTTATTTTACGGGTCTTGCTTAAACAATTACAAAATAAACATGTTTTGAAATCACTTCTTCAACCCCGTGCACTGCGCCACAGCTTCAGTTTAATGTTTTGCTGATAAAGTAATATTCAAGGATAAAAGGGAGTCCCTGTCTAATGAAGGAGTGACTGCTGTAGGATGTATTGATCAGGAGTAAATCAGCGCAACCCCGCTTTCTAATCTTAGTGTTTTTTAAACACATTTTCCTTTTCAAAGGTAGAACTGTTTTTATCCGACTCTATAGGCTTTTATCTTATTCTGAAAGAAGGCTTTACAACAGTTATATTGACAATGATCAATAATAACAATCACAATAATAACCTTTATTCATTTACCTTAACAAAGTGATCAGAAAACGCGACAGAACGACGTCATTATAATAAAATGAAAAATGTATAATTTATTCTTATGTATCCGTTACAGTTTGAATGCAGGTTATTACATTTAACCATTTTTATAATTAAACTTAACATTTTATGTAGCCTATTTATTTAGATTTTAGTGGTGTTGTTCTGCTTATATTCCTTTTTTTTTTCTAAATTTGATCATTTTCAGGCTTTGGTGTATTTTTCTGATCCTTTTAAGGAAAAAAAATCCAAAAACCTTTGATTCACAATTTCAATTATTAACAACATCTCTTAGATATTGGTCCAGTTCGTTTATTGGAGGCTGTACTGTCTTTGAAGTTTTAGCCTAATTGCGTAGCCTATATGAAATCAGCGGCATCGTTTGAAAACAGACATGCGCAGAAAGTCACCTGTTAATCCCTTTAAGTCCAGCAGGAAATATTTCATATCAAACAGAACGTGTAGAAAATAATTTATTGAACAGACGTATTTCAAATGATCAAACCCAGTGCCCTCTATTATATGGCACTGATCAAACCGACCAGGAAAATATTACGTCACACACGTTAAAAGAGCACCACGGTCCTTTATGACTGCGTGTCTCGCGAGGTGGAAAATGAGAACGCTCGTGAACGCGCGCCGCTTAAAACCCGTAATCTAATCGGAGCTATTTAGTTATTAAGCCACTTTTAGCTGTTCATTCATCACACACACACACACACACACACACACACACACACACACACACACACACACACACACACACACACACACACTGCTCCATGAAAATGAATGAATCAGAAGCTCGACAGAGTTTCAGTCATTAGAGGACATTAGCAGCAGACAGAAAATATTACACACACGATATTTAAGTGTAAACACACAGAAACGCACTCTCCGTTTCTACACAGACACAGCTGATTTTCAGAGAAAGAACAGGAGACATTAAAGCGGACATACATGATAACATTTTACTCATCCCTGAGCTTTATTAGGCTTTTTTACTGAAGTATTTCCAGTGTTATATTTCGATTTTAAAGCTCTAAATTTGTCTGGCTGAAGTAGAAAGTAGCTCCTCTGCAGGTTTCAGGCTACATGCAAAACAAAACATAGCAAACACTCTGATTTTTACCACGCAGAGGAGTATAAAGGACTTCTTACTTTAAGTTCTCATAGTACTCCTAAAAATACACATTTTATAAATTAAATCACAGCTCAAATTCTGTGTATGTGTGTGTGTTTTTGTTTGTTGGCTGCAGACATACCTTCAGTCCGGTCCTGAGGTAGCAGACTGGATCCTGAGCAGAGCTGCAGAGGAGGACCGTGCAGACCTGGAACAGGACTGACACACACACACACGCAACCTTTCAACCACAAAGACACAGAGAGGCAGCAGAAACACGGAGGAGAGAGTGTACACAAACATCACACTGCACACTTATTACTGTAGTACACAAACTCCTGCCTGCTGGTCTGATTCTCCAGGTTCTGCTCAACTGTACAAAAAAAAGCAAAGTAGGCTATGTTTTTGTTCTTTGTTTCCTAAATGAAGATGTTACTTTGTAAAGATTCAAGCTTTAAATATGTAGTCGATACTGGGTCCCTTGTTTATTCATGGTAGGCTATATATACTTTTCCAAAAATAAAAACATTATTTGCATGAAGCTTAAACCAAGCTACTTTTCTGTTTCTTAAATGTAGAGTGTACCTTTTGAACTTTTTATATATACAACGGTGTCCCACATGGTTCTGTACTGGTTCCTCTTTTAAATAATTCTGTGTTTTATACTTCTTAAGCCTGATTTATACTTCTGTGTCATATCTACACTGTAACAACCATGAGCTCTAATCACTTGTACGTTGGTGTGTCTGTGTAGCTCTGCAATTCTCCGCCCAGCAAACACTAGTTGGCAGTGCGAGTCCTATGCTACAGTTATATCTTTATTATGTTGGAGTAAGAGCTGATTAATATTGAGCAGCCGTTGATTTTACTGCAATTATTGCAAAGAAGAAAAGAGAAAAGACATCTGAGAAGAAGGAATGTATGACCGCTGAATCAGTCGAGACTGAGGACAGGGACATTTGTTACGCTGGCTCAGCCACTGAGAAACATGGATGAGGACATTTACTTCAGATATTTTTTGATATCACGCAGCCAAACTTTACGTCACTTCTCAATCTTGCGCTGTGTTAATTAGAAAAAGATTTGAAAGTTTTCGCTTGCTCGTCTTTTTCTGAGCTATACAGAGTGTTTTAGTGGCATATTGATGCCTGTTTGACTCACATCATCAAAAAAAGAAGTACAAACCAACCCAATGCTGGGTTATTTCTTGTTTACAAAAATATTGCACGCTGTCTGAATTGCACAAAAACATTTGCCATATTTCTGTACAAAATGACAAAGGTGTTTTCCTGCAGTTTGGGATGCCTCAATCCTCTCCTGCACACCTGTCTTGTGAAATAGATGCAGTTCTTAAAAACAGTTTGGTACTTTTTGATACTATTGATCATTGATAACAGAGAATGCGTCATTTAAAAACGTGGTATCCAAAAAGCATCAAATATTTTGACCGGCGTATTCCCCACAGTGGATCTGACCCTGAAGGCACCACAGTGTGTAATGTTTTTTATATATACATACATATTTATATACATATTTGAATCTGCTTTTTGAATTGGTTTGCTTAATTTTTTTAGAACATTTTGAGACTGGATAATAAAGAAAATACATCCATAATTAAATTTCTTGAGATGAAAGGTTTTTCATAATTTTCCTTATGTTTTGAATTTTCCTGCAGACTTTAAAGTATCACTGCTGCAGGAATTTTATAAACCTTTAAATTAACGCTTTATGGCACAGCTTGCCGATAAACTTTAGAGCAAATAAGGATCTGAACGGTGAGCAAGAATGACAATTTACAGCCTTTAGGTCTTTAGAAAGGCAACACAAATAGAGACTATAAAGAAACAATCAAGAAAAAGTGAAAACCTATTTATATTTGAGTTTTGGTTCCCGTTTGACATTTGCAGTCATTGCATTTTCTCCAAAATGAAAGAGGCCTCCCCAGCCGCTTTATTAATACAAATATTTTTTCCCCACATTTCAGCTGAAATAATTTATTGGCCGTTGAAGGAGAGCGTGTTCCTCCTTCAGAACATTTCCCTGAACTCTTGAGCTCATAAATCTTTTCCAGCAGCCGTCTCTATCCGAGCTGAAACAAGGATGTTTGTCTCGACTTTTCAGGTTCAAGATGCTCACAAAAGCAACATCACACATGTTTTATTACGACACAAAGGAATACATGTGCAAGCAAATACATTTTAAATGGAAAAAAAGCTTCATTATTAATTAAAAAAAAACATTATTTTTGGGAAATAAAAAGTCTAATTGTTGCACTGGATTAGACTCCGTAAATAATTTGCTGGTTGAGTTTTTTCAAACCAAACATTCACTTCATTTCTTGTAGGAAATAACTGGGTGTTTGCCAATTATGTGAAGTTAAACTTATCTTGAATGCAAATTTTAATGTGCTTAAAATATTACATTTCTGTTAAAAGTATCTGGTGAGTTTTTGTGGAAAGATTTGATCCTCCATACATTTTTGGTTCGTCTTTATGTCGCGAGTATGAGTCCTGCTCTCTGCAAAACTTTCTCTGTTTCCGTGTGTATCAGCATTCATGTTCCTGTGTGTGTGTGTGTGTGTGTGTGTGTAAGGGATATCCTCTCGGCCTTGGGAAAAAATCAGTGTGCGACAGACTGACAGAAAACAGACTGTGGCATAGAGCTTCCTCTCCGCTAATGAATTCCTGATCACAGTTACACACACACATACACACCCACACCAAA